>NC_084569.2:41222458-41237458 GCF_033978685.3 Nerophis lumbriciformis | reverse complement strand
CTGTAAAGCACTTTGAGTCACTAGAGAAAAGCGCTATATAAATATAATTCACTTCACTTTACTACTAGTATAGTACTGTGATACTAATGAATTATATTCGGTACTATACCGCCTCTAAAAAGTACCGGTCCCCCCACTCCTTTTTTTTTTAACGGGGGCGTTGAAATACGTTTAAAAATGTGGGTGTAGTCGTCGCCAGAAAAAAGGGGTGGAAATAGGGATTTGGAAGCCCAGGAATTCTGGAAAATCACGGATTTTTTCTGAACTTGGAAAAAGGGTAGTTTAAATTTCCAGAATGGTGAAATATGTTGAAGGTGGAATGGTTTGAATCAGTTGAAAAATGTGGCTGATTAATTTTGAATGGGAGAAAATGTCCCGGAAAATCTGAAATTCTGGGAAATGTGGGAATTTCCCGATTCCCGAATAGGCTGAACAGTTTGAAGTTGGAACGGTTTGAATCGGGTGGAAAAAATGTGGAAGGTAGAGCGTGCTAAAATCTGGAGAAGAAGAAGAATATTAAATAGATGAATTTTAGTGTAGAAAAGCATTTGTGTGAATGTTTGGAGCATTCACACAATTATTGATAATGACTAGGGCTGCAACTAACAACTCATTTGATAATCGATTAGTCTGTCGATTATTACTTCGATTAATCGATTAATAATCGGATAAAAGAGACAAACTACATTTCTATCCTTTCCAGTATTTTATTGGAAAAAAACCAGCATACTGGCACCATACTTATTTTGATTATTGTTTCTCAGCTGTTTGTACATGTTGCAGTTTATAAATAAAGGTTTATAAAAATTTTAAAAAAATATATAAAAATAAAGCCTCAGCGCATGCGCATAGCATAGATCCAACGAATCGATGACTAAATTAATCGCCAACTATTTTTATAATCGATTTTAATCGATTTAATCGATTAGTTGTTGCAGCCCTAATAATGACACTTAAGATGCTAAGACATGCACTTTATTTTTAGCTGCTAGACGCTAAGATTGACTTTAAAGTAGCGGTAGAGTGGAAAAACAATTTGACTTACGGTAATATGCTTGATTGTGTTTCATTGTATCCATTAAACCATGTCTAATTGTATTTACACCACAAAGTATGTGAAAACACACCTTGTACATCACAAAATGCCACAAGTTCTGTTGGCCATTTGGAATATTAAATGTACATTTTTAAATGTATTTATGTTGAGCGCTATTGGTATTTTAACAATAGCAACACAACATTTAAAATGCTTTATTTCCAACATGCATACAGTTACAATATGATACTTATTGGACTACAAACTGATTTAACTTTAGAGTAGGGTTGTACGGTATACTATATATATATATTCTAGTATAGTACCGCGTTACTAATGAATCATATTCGGTACTATACCGCCTCTAAAAAGTACCGGTCCCCCCACCTCTTTTTTTTTTTTAACGGGGGCATTGAAATACGTTTAAAAATGTAGGAGGAGTAGTCGCCAGAAAAAAAAGGGGTGGAAATAGGGATTTGGAAAACCAGGGATTCTGGAAAAATCGAGGAATTATTTTTTTTTACTTTAAATTTCCAGGATGGTGGAAAGAGTTGATGTTGGAATGGTTTGAATCGGTTGAAAAATGTGGAAATGGTGGAAGTTTAAAATATGGCCAATTCATTTTGAATGGGGAAAAATGTCCCGGAAAACCTGGAATTCTGGGAAATTTGGGAATTTCCCGATTCCCGAATAGGCTGAACAGTTTAAAGTTGAAACGGTTTGAATCGGGTGAAAAATGTGGAAGGTAGAGCGCACCAAAATCTGGAGAAGAAGGGTAAGTAGAAGAAGAATAAATAGAATAATTTTGGTGTAGAAAAGCATGTGTGAATGTTTGGAGCATTCACACAATTATTGATAATAAGATCAATAAGATACTAAGACATGCAGTTTATTTTTAGCTGCTAGACGCTAAGATGGACTCTAAAGTAGCAGTAGAGTGGAAAAACAAGTTGACTTAATATGCTTAATTGTGTTTCATTAAAGCATGTCTAATTATATTTACACCACAAAGTATGTGAAAACACACGTTGTACATCACAAAATGCCACAAGTTCTGTCGGCCATTTTGAATATTCCGCTCCAAATATCTTCGGTAATTTCCGTAGATTTTACCACACTGGAGTAACGCTTCTACACTCTGACCACATTATTAGGTCAGTCATACTGGAAATAGGCAAAAATTGGAAAGAGACGTGTTTGAAGTGCCATCCCATTCCTAACCCATAGGGTTCAATACGCTCTTGTACTTGGTATCATTACAGTGGATGTCAGGTGTAGATCCACCCATGGCATTTGTTTACATTGTGACGCCGGTGAGCTATTGTATCCTCCTACGGTGTGTAGTGAAGCATGTTTAGCTATTCCTCGTCCAGTGATAACGGGTACTTGTAAGAAATTCACTTACTTTATCACCATGGAGGCCAGGATTAGTAATTTAGAAATAGCTAAAACACTGTGGATGGATGTTAGCTAGCCATGTCTTAAAGCAGTGGTCCTGACCGGTTGGCGGGGGGGTGTTATGGTAAAAAAAAATTTTAAAAATTGTTGTCATAAAAAAATACAAACATGTGTGCTTACTAGAGATGCGCGGATAGGCAATTATTTCATCCGCAACCGCATCAGAAAGTCGTCAACCATCCGCAATCCACCCGATCTAACATTTGATCAGAACCGCATCCGCCCGCACCCGCCCGTTGTTATATATCTAATATAGACGATGCAAGGCATTAGTGAGGTTATAAAGCTTTTGCCTGTTAAAGAAAGGAGACTGATCCAATGCAGCACAGACATTCGCGTGCCACGCTGTCACGACCCAGACGCACACCAGTGCGCAATCATATGGGAGCCGCGCTGAGCGCACCTCCAAGCGCGTCTCGCTGCCGGCGACGGCCGGGTATATGGGCCCGACGCTCCAGCGCCATCCATTTTCAGGGCTAGTTGATTCGGCAGGTGGGTTGTTACACACTCCTTAGCGGGTTCCAACTTCCATGGCCACCGTCCTAGCTGCTGTCTATATCAACCAGGGTGAGCCCCACCCCTTTCGTGAGCGCACTGCGCGCGGAGTGACCCCTGTTACGCGCCCCCGGCAACAGGGGTGGCGGGCAGGTAAGCTGCGCGGGCGGAGCGCGCGGAGTGACCCCTGTTACAAGACCCCGGCCACGGGGGTGGCGGGCAGGTAAGCTGCTTACCTGCTGCGCGTGACGCCGGCCGCGGCGAAGGCGGACGAGGCGGGGTGTCGGTGCGGTGGGCGCGGTGGTGACCCTGGACGTGCGTCGGGCCCTTCTCGCGGATCGCCTCAGCTACGGCTCCCGGTGGGGCCCTCTCGGGGGAAGGGGCCTCGGTCCCGGACCCCGGCGAGGCGTCCCTTCTTTGCTCCGTAAAAGTGTCCATCTCTTTTTCTTTTTTTTCTTCTGTTGTGGCATATGCTGCAGGTGCCTGCTCGTTTTTCGTATGTGGGTAACAACATTTAACTATGTATATATATTTACCAATTGGTTTAACTGCCACCCGCCTGAATCTATTTAAAATCTAATTTTTTTTAATAATTTGAACCACCCGACCCGACCCACGGATAAAATCTAATTTTTTTTAATTTCATCCGCCCGATCCGCGGACTCCGCGGTTGTGCCCGCAAACCGCGCATCTCTAGTGCTTACGTTCTGTATCCCTGCAGACTGTATTGATATATATTGATATATAATGTAGGAACCAGAAATATTAATAACAGAAAGAAACAACCCTTTAGTGTGAATGAGTGTAAATGGGGGAGGGAGGTTTTTTGTGTTGGTGCACTAATTGTAAGTGTATCTTGGTTTTTTTTATGTTGATTTAATAAAAAAGATGAAAAAATTTAAAAAAATAATTTTTTTAATATCTTATGCAACCCGGTAGCAATCGATCCATGGACCGGTACCGCGGCCCGGTGGTTGGGGGCCACTGTCTTAAAGCAGCTCTTCCTGAGGGTGTTTCAGTGTTATAACTTCACCTTTATCTTGACTTTTTACACCAAAATGCGTCCATTCTCCCTTTTCTGTCTACACACTGTGTCTGCTTGTAAGTACTCTGTGTGTGTGCGCTGCCCAACATGCTCCTCTGCTCGTAAAACCAGCAATGTCACCACGTGACGACACGCCGTCATGCCCAGGAAGCGGTACTTTTCAAACAGTGTATAGTACCGTTTTTTCATTCATTAGTACCGCGGTACTATACTAGTACTGGTATACTGTACAACCCTAGTCGGAAGGAAAAAGAGTCATACAACCCCTCCCCTGCATCTTTTTCTTCAAAGGAGGAAAACATGGAAGAATGTTATTGTACGAAGGGAAAACATTTGGATTAGCAGTTTCTAACAATTACTCCGGCATTGAAAGACGTGATGTAAGAGAACGTCAGTACCAAACAATCCTGTCAACAAATGAAAAAGCCAAAGGGGACATCAGGAACTTTTGCAAAGGTCTCAACAAAGGACAAACTTCTGCTGCACAAAATCACCAGGCAGAAAAAGAAGACAGACACAAGTTTGTCATTAGGACACAAGGTGAAAGGTCGTAAATCATCATCATCATCTCACTCGCCCCCTGCTGGAGTGAGAAGGGATTCATGTTGAAATGAATAAGTTACTTTCAATTGCCCAGTGGGGGGGCCCTGCTGAATGCAACTTGTAATTATGTACAGTGGGCGTGTCCAAGGTGTGGCCGGGGGGCCACTAGCGGCCCGCAGCTCCAGTTTTGTTGGCCCACAGCATATTGTTCGGAAAAGAAAAAAAACAGTACAAAATGTAGGAAAAAAAGCAAAACTACATTATGTAACGAAAAAAAGATGACATTTTGATGCAAATCATTTGCGGCCCACAGCTCATATTTTGTTGGCCCGCAGCGTATCGTCAGAGAAAATATGTCATGTAATGAAAAAAAACTGATACAAATAATCAGAGGTGGGTAGAGTAGCCAGAAATTGTACTCAAGTAAGAGTACTGTTACTTTAGAGATTTATTACTCAAGTAAAAGTAAGGAGTAGTCACCCAAATATTTACTTGAGTAAAAGTAAAAAGTATGTTGTGAAAAAACTACTCAAGTACTGAGTAACTGATGAGTAACATACACACACACATATATATATATATATATATATATATACAGTATATAATTTATATGTATTTATTTTGCTGTTTTTGTTTACATGTTAAAGGTGTTTTAATGAATATACATGCATGTTTAACACATATAGATTCCTTTCTTTCATGAAGACAAGAATATAAGTTGGTGTATTACCTGATTCTGATGACTTGCATTGATTGTAATCAGACAGTAGTGATGATAACGTTCTCGTTTTCAAATGGAGGAGAAGAAAAGTTCCTCCTTTCTGTCTAATACCACATGAAAGTGGTGGGTTTTTGGCATCTTATTTGTCCAGCTTCCATATTCGTTTTTATACACTTTACAAGAAATATATTGGCGTCAAACTCCTTAGCTTGCTAGCTTGTTTGCGCTGGCTTTCGGAGACTCTTGTTTTGAAAGCGCAGGCGCGATGGAGCGGCACTTTTATTGTGAAGACAGGAACTGTGCAGTCAGTCTTTAGGCTTTTGACGGGATGTACGGTTGAAATAAAAATATCTTTTTTCCTTCACACTTTTGATTGATTGATTGGAACTTTTAGTAGATTGCACAGTACAGTACATATTCCGTACAATTGACCACTAAATGGTAACACCCCAATAAGTTTTTCAACTTGTTTAAGTCAGGTCATGTGACCACCTGGCTCTGTTTGATTGGTCCAACGTCACCAGTGACTGCATTTGATTGGTGGAACGAAGTGAAACGTCACCAGTAAGGCAGGCACTTTGAAGGTCTGTCTGACAGACCAAAACAAACAAAGCGTGCATTAACAGATCGATAAAAATTAGTAGCGAGTAGCAAGCTGAATGTAGATAAAAGTAGCGGAGTAAAAGTAGCGGAGTAAAAGTAGCGTTCCTTCTCTATAAATATACTCAAGTAAAAGTAAAAGTATGTTGCATTAAAACTACTCTTAGAAGTACAATTTATCCCAAAAGTTACTCAAGTAGATGTAACGGAGTAAATGTAGCGCGTTACTACCCACCTCTGCAAATAATTAATAAAAATATACTTTGTCACCTTTAGCACAAAGTTGACAAAAAACAACAACATATACATAATATATATACACAGCATGCACAGGCACACACATATACATATATATATATATATATACACACAAACAAATACATACACACATACATACATACTAGGTTGTACGGAATACCGTTACTAGTATAGTATCGCGGTACTAATGAATCAAACACATACTATACTACCGGTACCCAATGATATATTTTTATTTTTTTATTTTTTTACGGGCATGACATTGTTGGTTTTACAAGCAGATGAGCATGTTGGGCAGCGCGCACACACAGAGTACTTACAAGCAGACACAGTGTGTAGATAGAAAAGGGAGAATGGACGCATTTCGGTGTAAAAAGTAAAAATAAAGGTGAAGTTATAACACTGAAACACCCTCAGGAAGAGCTGCTTTAAGACATGGCTAGCTAGCTAGCGGATAACATCCATCCACAGTGTTTTAGCTACTTCTAAATCATTAATCCGCACCAGACTGTAAGCCGCAGATATATTTTTTGTGAAATTAGTTATATACACAGAAAGGTTTTGTAAATGTTTATTTACATACCTTAATTGTTTACAAACGGTGTCTGTAACAAGGCAGTAAAACGGCTGATCAAACAAAACAGAAGTCATGGTCATGGACCCACTAGCTGCACAGGCGAGCTCTCCAATCAGCTAAACAGACTCAATAACTCCACAGTGATGTTTTGGTGAATTTACTGAGGAATTTGTGAAAGTGAAATGATACAAAAAGAATGCCGTTGTAAGTTAATAATACTAAGACAGACACTTGTAAATGTTTTAGCATATTAGCTAATGCTAATGACACAAGTTTTATTATATTACGATAACATGTACAAATATGCATGAAAACACTCCTACAGACATCACACATGGGACACTTTAGGGAGTAAGAATAGTTTTAGTTATATTGTAAAACTTATAACCGTTGCTTGGAGTGATGAATGAAAAATCCATACGAGTAGAAACGCTATGGACAACTAGAAGACTGAACACACTTCTACTTCCGGTTTAAAACTCTAAACAGAAGGACACAGCAGCACCTGCAGTGGGCGAACATGTCCATAAGATGGCGCCATAGCACAAACGATAGCACTCCTCAGTATATCTGCTTGTTTTTTTTTGTTTTTTAAGTATATGCATTATGGCCGTCAGCAAAGAATAATCCATGAATTAGCCGCATGGTTCAAAGCGTAGGAGAAAAGTAGCGGCTTATAGTTCTAAATATACAACGCATTGAAAGAATAAATGAACATTTAACACGACTTTCACCTTTATTAAAAAAATAATTTATTTGTAAGTTAACAATACTAACAGACACTAATGAAAAAATAAATAAAAATAAATAAATTAAAACGAAAAAAAAATTATTCAAATAAATTAGGCCAGCACCCCCCGTGACCCTGATAGGGACAAGCGGTAGAAAATAGATGGATGGATGGAAAAAAATTGTTATAAAAATAAATTAGGCTCCAGCACCCCCTGCGACCCCGATAGGGACAAGCGGTAGAAAATGGATGGATGGATGGAAAAAAAATTATAAAAATAAATTAGGCTCTAGCATACCTCGCAACCCTGTAAGGGACAAGCGGTAGAAAATGGATGGATAGATGGAAAAAAAAAATTATAAAAATAAATTAGGCTCCAGCACTCCCATGCGACCCCGATAGGGACAAGCGGTAGAAAAATGGATGGATGGATGGAAAAAATATATATAAAAATAAATTAGGCTCCAGCATACCCCGCGACCTCGTAAGGGACAAGCGGTAGAAAATGGATGGATGGGAAAAAAATAAAAATAAAAATAAAAATAAAAATAAATTAGGCTCCAGCATACCCCGCGACCTCGTAAAGGAGAAGCGGTAGAAAATGGATGGATGGGGAAAAAAATAAAATAAAAATAAAAATAAATTAGGCTCCAGCATACCCCGCGACCTCGTAAGGGACAAGCGGTAGAAATGGATGGATGGATGGGGAAAAAAAAAATGATAAAAATAAATTAGGCTCCAGCACCCCCCACGACCCTGATGGGGACAAGCGGTAGAAAATGGATGGATGTATGGATGGGAAAAAAATAAAAATAAAAATAAATTAGGCTCCAGCATACCCCGCGACCTCGTAAGGGACAAGCGGTAGAAAATGGATGGATGGATGGAATAAAAAAAATATAAAAATAAATTAGGCTCTAGCATACCTCACAACCCTGTAAGGGACAAGCGGTAGAAAATGAATGGATGGATGGGGAACAAAAATTATAAAAATAAATTAGGCTGCAGCACTCCCATGCGACCCCGATAGGGACAAGCGGTATAAAAATGGATAGATGGATGGAAAAAAAATGTTATAAAAATAAATTAGGCTCCAGCACCCCGTGCGACCCCGGTAGGGACAAGTGGTAGAAAATGGATGGATGGATGGGGGAAAAAAAATTATAAAAATAAATTAGGCTCCAGGATACCCCGCGACCTCGTAAGGGACAAGCGGTAGAAAATGGATGGATGTATGGATGGGAAAAAAATAAAAATAAAAATAAATTAGGCTCCAGCATACCCCGCGACCCCGATAGAGACAAGCGGTAGAAAATGGATGGATGGATGGAAAAAAATTGTTATAAAAATAAATTAGGCTCCAGCACCCCGTGCGACCCCGATAGGGACAAGCGGTAGGAAATGGATGGAATAAACAAAGTATAAAAATAAATTAGGCTCTAGCATACCTCGCAACCCTGTAAGGGACAAGCGGTAGAAAATGGATGGATGGATGGAAAAAAAAAAATTATAAAAATAAATTAGGCTCCAGCACTCACATGCGACCCCGATAGGGACAAGCGGTAGAAAAATGGATGGATGGATGGAAAAAAATTGTTATAAAAATAAATTAGGCTCCAGCGCCCCGTGCCACCCCGGTAGGGACAAGTGGTAGAAAATGGATGGATGGAAAAAAAAATTATAAAAATAAATTAGGCTCCAGCACCCCGTGCGACCCCGGTAGGGACAAGTGGTAGAAAATGGATGGATGGATGGGGGGAAAAAAAATTATAAAAATAAATTAGGCTCCAGGATACCCCGCGACCTCGTAAGGGACAAGCGGTAGAAAATGGATGGATGGGAAAAAAAATTATAAAAATAAATTAGGCTCCAGGATACCCCACGACCTCATAAGGGACAAGCGGTAGAAAATGGATGGATGGATGAAATAAAAAAATATATAAAAATAAATTAGGCTCTAGCATACCTCGCAACCCTGTAAGGGACAAGCGGTAGAAAATGAATGGATGGATGGGGGAAAAAAATTATAAAAATAAATTAGGCTCCAGCACTCCCATGCGACCCCGATAGGGACAAGCGGTAGAAAAATGGATAGATGGATGGAAAAAAAATGTTATAAAAATAAATTAGGCTCTAGCACCCCGTGCGACCCTGGTAGGGACAAGTGGTAGAAAATGGATGGATAGATGGGGGGAAAAAAAATTATAAAAATAAATTAGGCTCCAGGATACCCCGCGACCTCGTAAGGGACAAGCGGTAGAAAATGGATGGATGGATGGATGGGAAAAAAATAAAAATAAAAATAAATTAGGCTCCAGCATACCCCGCGACCTCGTAAGGGACAAGCGGTAGGAAATGGATGGATGGATGGATGGGGAAAAAAATGATAAAAATAAATTAGGCTCCAGGATACCCCGCGACCTCGTAAGGGACAAGCGGTAGAAAATGGATGGATGTATGGATGGGAAAAAAATAAAAATAAATTAGGCTCCAGCATACCCCGCGACCTCGTAAGGGACAAGCGGTAGAAAATGGATGGATGGATGGATGGGAAAAAAATAAAAATAAAAATAAATTAGGCTCCAGCATACCCCACGACCTCATAAGGGACAAGCGGTAGAAAATGGATGGATGGATGAAATAAATAAAAAAAATAAAAAAAATTAGGCTCTAGCATACCTCGCAACCCTGTAAGGGACAAGCGGTAGAAAATGAATGGATGGATAGAAAAAAAAAATTATAAAAATAATTTAGGCTCCAGCATACCTCGCAACCCCGTAAGGGACAAGCGGTAGTAAATGGATGGATGGATGGAAAAAATAAATGATAAAAATAAATTAGGCTCCAGCACCCTCTTCGACCCTGATGGGGACAAGCGGTAAAAAATGGATGGATGGATGGAAAAAAAGGAACAATTTCCCTTGTGGATCATTAAAGTTTGTCCAAGTCTAAATACATGTATTAGCATATTAGCTAATGCTAACGACACAAGCTTCATTAGCATGTACAAATACGTTAGTGGGTGTGGCTTATCTAGCGGTGTGCTCTATATTCCCCTAATAGGCCAAAATTACACCAAAAAAAAATGTGCAGTTCTCCTTTAAGTTTTGGTGACAATGTCTTTGAAAACACAGCAGTTTTGAAATGTTGCAACCAAGGACTGAAACAAAGGTGACATTTAGTGCTGTTTGACAACTGGCCGCACACAAACACGCGCCAGAGGAAAGAGTTTAGTGTGAGAACATTTCACCCGTCTCACGTCACCTTTTTCCTGCGTGATTCAGAGCCCACTTGCATAACGGAGGAGAGTATTTTCAGCTCCCAATAGTGGGAAGCCAGGTTTTACTCCACCTCCCTCTCCGCTCTGTGCACCACTACGTGCCCGACAGGGAGTCAGCCAGGCGGGGAAAGTCTTCCACCGTGCCGTCACCGCCGCCGCTATAGCGAGGAGTCAAAACAGTGGTTCCTCTGCCCCCCCCCTCTGATGTAATGGATGGATACAACACCATTGCCCGGTCTGGGAAGTTTCAGTTTCAACTGGGGTTGTACGGTATACCGGTATTAGTATAGTATCGCGGTACTGATGAATCAAAAACGGTACTATACGCTGTTTGAAAAGTACCGCTTCCCAACAGGAACGGCATCCTTGCGGGTTTTACGAGCAGAGGAGCATGTTGGGCAGCGCACACACACAGAGTACTTACAAGCAGACACAGTGTGTAGACAGAAAAGGGAGAATGGACGCATTTTGGTGTAAAAAGTCAAGATAAACGTATAAAGATACTTCGAAATCACTAATCTTGGCCTCCATGGCGACAAATAAGGTGAGTTTCTTACAAGTATTATTATCACTGGAGGACGAGGAATAGCTAAACATGCTTTGTAGGAGGATACAATAGCTCACCGGCGTCACAATGTAAACAAATGCCGTGGGTGGATCTACACCTGACATCCACTGTAATGATACCAAGTACAAAAGCGTATCTAGTCGATACTACTATGATTACATTGCTCCTTTTTATCGTCACAAAAAGCTTTTTTCCTTTTTTTAACATTCATATTATATTTATAAAGTTATGAAATACATCCCTGGACACATGAGGACTTTGAATATGACCAATGTATGATCCTGTAACTACTTGGTATCAGATCCATACCTAAATGTGTGGTATCATCCAAAACTAATGTAAAGTATCAAAGAAGAGAAGAATAAGTGATTATTACATTTGAACAGAAGTGTAGATAGAACATGTTCAAACAGAAAATAAGCAGATATTAACAGTAAAGTAGATTAATAATCCATATTTACTAGGGGTGTAACGGTACGTGTATTTGTATTGAGGATTGTAGGTTCCGGTTTGGTTCGGAGGTGTACCGAACGAATTTCCACACGGACATATTAAGTAGCGTAACGCACGTTGTGTAAACAATGCACACCGAGGCACAACACACGGCATGCTAGCAGCTAACGGGCTAGGACAGACTGACCATACGTCCTCTTTTCACCGGACATGTCCTCTTTTGCGGAGTTTCTTAAATGCCTCAAATGTCCGGCATTTTGAGTTAGGGTTGCGTGTATTTTCAATGTACGTTCAGGGTTAAGAAGGGGTTAAAAACAAAATATTAGTGAGGGAGGGGCAGAGACAGAGAGAGAGAGAGAGTTATGATAAATGTGCATGCGTCGCCAGGCTCTGCTTTTTATCCACAGATTTATCACATTTAATTTGTTATTATCTATAGCAGGGGTGTCAAAAGTGTGCCTCGGAGGCCATTTGCGGCCCACAGCTAATGTTTTAAAGGCCCACGGCACATTCTAAAAATACTATTAAAATAAACAAAAACATAACAAAAGTGAAATAAAAAAAGCTTAAAGGTTAAATGTAATTTAGAAAAAGTTGCAATGTTGACTAACAAAACAAAGCTGTTTTTTTTTCTTTCAAACTGTCATTGCTCAAAACATAATATTGAATCAAAATCAATGTTATTATAAATTATTGACCTATCCAAGGTTCCCATTACTTCACATCAAATATTACACTAAGAAAAATATTTTCAGTGGAAGATTTTGCAAATTTGGTAAATAAATAACCCAAAAATGTATATTTTGTTGTTTTCTTACTGTACCGAAAATGAATCGAAACGTGACCTTAAACCGAGGTACGTACCGAACCGAAATTTTTGTGTACCGTTACACCCCTAATATTTACAGTTTGTCCCTCATAATGTGTACAAAATAATAGGTGTATAAATGACACAATATGTTACTGCATAGACCAGGGATCCTCAACAGGCGGACTGCGGTCCATGTCCGGACCCAGCGACGTGTCCGTCCGGACCCAGCACGAATTATAGTAAAAAAAAAAAAAAAAAAAAAAAAAAAATTTTTTAATTATTATAATTATAATTATTATAAAAAAATATAATAATTGTATTCATCTGTGAGTTATCGCTAGCGCAAGTCAACGTTCTTTGTTGTTTTTAGTCAAATATCTCCACGTTTCGTTTACACTTCTCGTGTCTCACTCACTCCGTCTCTCTCTCTCTCTCTCTCAGAGAGAGAGACGGAGTGAGAGCGAGAGAACGCCACTCTGATTGGCTGATTCCGGGGTATGGGTTGTCATCTCTATCACAACGACGCGCTGATAGGCTGTTACCACCTGTGCAGTGCACAGTGCATGGAACCTTTCGCTGCAGGCACACAGTTGTCTCGTATCGCTACTTTGCTAACTGTTCACTCGTCAGTCACTGAATGTCAATCAAATCACAATGGCATGCTCCAAGTTGGCTCAGGCTGGTAAAAGAAAGGTGGACAGGGAAAACCGACATTTCAAGGAAGAATGGACAGAGCAATATGTTTCATCCTACCTACTGCAAGTACCAGACCAATGTGTCTAATATGCAACAGTACTGTTGCTCTGGTGAAAAGTGAAAATCTGAAACGTCACTATCTGAAAGAGCACCGCGAATTTGAAGAGACATTTCCTCATGATTCAGAGCTAAGAAAAAAAGAAATCACGAGGCTGAAAAAGCCATATGAAACATCAAGCAAGATTTTTGTTAAATCTATGACACAACAACAAATAGCAACAGAGCAGTAACGTGCGGTGAGGTTGATGGCTGGTGAGGCACTGACTTCATCACAGTCAGATTTACAAACATATGAACCCTAAAGAGTATCTTATTCACCATTTGATTGGCAGCAGTTAACGGGTTATGTTTAAAAGCTCATACCAGCATTCTTCCCTGCTTGCCACTCAGCATCAAGGCTTGGAATTGGGGGTTAAATCACCAAAAATGATTCCTGGGCGCGGCGCCACTGCTGCCCTCACCTACCAGGGGGTGATCAAGGGATGGGTCAAATGCAGAGGACACATTTTTTCAAAGGTCTTATTTATTTTTGTTTCAAAGAAAATATTTCATGTATTTTGTTGGATATTTATTTTATTTTTGTTAATTTTAAGAAAATGTTAAACTACCTACCTCCTGCTACTATATAAGCTTGACCGATAATAAACGGACCCAGCCTGTTTAAAAAAAAAAATTTGTGGACCTTCAAGATTTGTACTTGAGGACCCCTGGCATAGACTAATTAGGAGTCTTTGTTTGTTTACTTACTACTAAAAGACAAGTTGTCTAGTATGTTCACTATTTTATTTAAGGACTAAATTACAATAATAAACATAAGTTTCAGACTTTTTGCTAAAATAAAGCCATAATTGAAATTTTTTTGTGGTCCCTTTTATTTAGAAAAGTATGGAAACACATTTTGGTAGCGGTACCAAAACAAGCCTAGTTTCTAAGAATGATGTTGTAACCTTCACCAGCAGCAGAAAGTCACATAGTTCCACATCCACACTGCCAGAATGTGTTCACACTGATGACATAATGGGAGATGAAAGCTGAAAGGAGGAAACAAATAGCTCCTTCCTGTCATTGTGAGACATGAGGTGTTCATGGCCAACAGTCCACGTGGATATTCAGAGTTCCATGTCTCGGCGGCGCTACAGTGCGCAGGTGCGTGTGAAGTGGACTGCACACAAGACATGACATCATGCACGCAGCCTAAATTTAACCCAGCAGCAATGACATCACCCTTTGGAGGAGATACTGCCAGACTTGTGGGCTCGAGTACAAAGTGTGGTGATGCCAAGTGTATTTTCACCCAGGTGGTTGGTGCCTTGCTGTTTCTCACTTGTGTCGGCTCCAGCACGGGCCTGCATTTTTCAACAATAGGAATATTGCATGCCGTAAAGAAATGGCTATTTGGGGCGCACAATTTGGTATCGGTCTTTTCAAATGACCAAGTCGAGATGATCTACCTCAAATTCATACACAGATATACACACATACATACATACATACATATATAATGTATACATATACATATACATATATATATATATATACACATATACATATATATATACATATATATATACACATACATATATATATATACATATATATATACATATATACATATATATACATATACACATATATATATATATACATATATATATATATATATATATAT
>NC_084569.2:41159958-41219958 GCF_033978685.3 Nerophis lumbriciformis | reverse complement strand
TCATAAAGTGTCAGCGTGCATTCCTTTCTTTGTGTGGATTGCAAATCAGAAAAGGTGTGACAGATTATACAAAAGCCAAAAGAGTCCAGTCCATAGTGGATCTAACATAATAGTGAGAGTCCAGTCCATAGTGGATCTAACATAATAGTGTGAGTCCAGTCCATAGTGGATCTAACATAAAAGTGAGAGTCCAGTCCATAGTGGATCTAACATAATAGTGAGAGTCCAGTCCATAGTGGATCTAACATAAAAGTGAGAGTCCAGTCCATAGTGGATCTAACATAATAGTGAGAGTCCAGTCCATAGTGGATCTAACATAATAGTGAGAGTCCAGTCCATAGTGGATCTAACATAATAGTGAGAGTCCAGTCCATAGTGGATCTAACATAATAGTGAGAGTCCAGTCCATAGTGGATCTAACATAAAAGTGAGAGTCCAGTCCATAGTGGATCTAACATAATAGTGAGAGTCCAGTACATAGTGGATCTAACATAATAGTGAGAGTCCAGTCCATAGTGGATCTAACATAATAGTGAGAGTCCAGTCCATAGTGGATCTAACATAATAGTGAGAGTCCAGTCCACAGTGGATCCAACATAATAGTGAGAGTCCAGTCCATAGTGGATCTAACATAATAGTGTGAGTCCAGTCCATAGTGGATCTAACATAATAGTGTGAGAGTCCAGTCCATAGTGGATCTAACATAATAGTGTGAGAGTCCAGTCCATAGTGGATCTAACATAATAGTGAGAGTCCAGTCCACAGTGGATCTAACATAATAGTGAGAGTCCAGTCCATAGTGGATCTAACATAATAGTGAGAGTCCATTCCATAGTGGATCTAACATAATAGTGAGAGTCCAGTCCTTAGTGGATCTAACATAATAGTGTGAGAGTCCAGTCCATAGTGGATCCAACATAATAGTGTGAGAGTCCAGTCCATAGTGGATCTAACATAATAGTGAGAGTCCAGTCCATAGTGGATCTAACATAATAGTGAGAGTCCAGTCCATAGTCTGCGGGCTATAGAGCGTTTTCTATTGGGGCTCCAGTACTATGGAATGCCCTCCCGGTAACAATTAGAGATGCTACCTCAGTAGAAGCATTTAAGTCCCATCTTAAAACTCATTTGTATACTCTAGCCTTTAAATAGACCCCCTTTTTTAGACCAGTTGATCTGCCGTTTCTTTTCTTTTCTCCTCTGCTCCCCTATTCCTTGTGGAGGGGGGGGGGGGGGGGGGGGGGGGGGCACAGGTCCGGTGGCCATGGATGAAGTGCTGGCTGTCCAGAGTCGGGACCCGGGGTGGACCGCTCGCCTGTGCATCAACTGGGAACATCTCTGCGCTGCTGACCCGTCTCCGCTCGGGATGGTGTCCTGCTGGCCCCACTATGGACTGGACTCTCACACTATTATGTTGGATCCACTATGGACTGGACTCTCACAATATTATGTCAGACCCACTCGACATCCATTGCTTTCGGTCTCCCCTAGAGGGGGGGGGGGGGGGGGGGGGGGGGGGGGGGGGGGTTACCCACATATGCGGTCCTCTCCAAGGTTTCTCATAGTCATTCACATCGACGTCCCACTGGGGTGAGTTTTTCCTTGCCCTTATGTGGGCTTTATACCGAGGATGTCGTAGTGGCTTGTGCAGCCCTTTGAGACACTTGTGATTTAGGGCTATATAAATAAACATTGATTGATTGATTGATTGATGTAACATAATAGTGAGAGTCCAGTCCATAGTGGATCTAACATAATAGTGAGAGTCCATTCCATAGTGGATCTAACATAATAGTGAGAGTCCAGTCCATAGTGGATCTAACATAATAGTGAGAGTCCAGTCCATAGTGGAGCTAACATAATAGTGTGAGAGTCCAGTCCATAGTGGATCTAACATAATAGTGTGAGAGTCCAGTCCATAGTGGATCTAACATAATAGTGAGAGTCCAGTCCATAGTGGATCTAACATAATAGTAAGAGTCCAGTCCATAGTGGATCTAACATAATAGTGAGAGTCCAGTCCATAGTGGATCTAACATAATAGTGAGAGTCCAGTCCATAGTGGATCTAACATAATAGTGAGAGTCCAGTCCATAGTGGATCTAAAATAATAGTGAGAGTCCAGTCCATAGTGGATCTAACATAATAGTGAGAGTCCAGTCCATAGTGGATCTAACATAATAGTGAGAGTCCATTCCATAGTGGATCTAACATAATAGTGAGAGTCCAGTCCATAGTGGATCTAACATATTAGTGAGAGTCCAGTCCATAGTGGATCTAACATAATAGTGAGAGTGCAGTCCATAGTGGATCTAACATAATAGTGAGAGTCCAGTCCATAGTGGATCTAACATAATAGTGAGAGTCCAGTCCATAGTGGATCTAACGTAATAGTGTGAGAGTCCAGTCCATAGTGGATCTAACATAATAGTGAGAGTCCATTCCATAGTGGATCTAACATAATAGTGAGAGTCCAGTCCATAGTGGATTTAACATAATAGTGAGAGTCCATTCCATAGTGGATCTAACATAATAGTGAGAGTCCAGTCCATAGTGGATCTAACATAATAGTGAGAGTCCAGTCCATAGTGGATCTAACATAATAGTGAGAGAGTCCAGTCCATAGTGGATCTAACATAATAGTGAGAGTCCAGTCCATAGTGGATCTAACATAATAGTGAGAGTCCAGTCCATAGTGGATCTAACATAATAGTGAGAGTCCAGTCCATAGTGGATCTAACATAATAGTGTGAGAGTCCAGTCCATAGTGGATCTAACATAATAGTGAGAGTCCAGTCCATAGTGGATCCAACATAATAGTGTGAGAGTCCAGTCCATAGTGGATCTAACATAATAGTGAGAGTCCAGTCCATAGTGGATCTAACATAATAGTGAGAGTCCAGTCCATAGTGGATCTAACATAATAGTGAGAGTCCAGTCCATAGTGGATCTAACATAATAGTGAGAGTCCAGTCCATAGTGGATCTAACATAATAGTGAGAGTCCAGTCCATAGTGGATCTAACATAATAGTGAGAGTCCAGTCCATAGTGGATTTAACATAATAGTGAGAGTCCATTCCATAGTGGATCTAACATAATAGTGAGAGTCCAGTCCATAGTGGATCTAACATAATAGTGAGAGTCCAGTCCATAGTGGATCTAACATAATAGTGAGAGTCCAGTCCATAATGGGGCCAGCAGGAGATCATCTAGAGTGGAACCAGGTCAGCAGCACAGAGACGTCCCCAACTGATGCACAGATGAGTGGTCCACCCTGGGTCTTGACTTTGGACAGCTAGCGCTTCATCTGTGGTCACCCAATACGGGGGGGAAACCTGCCGCCACGGTCCAGACATTTTAGTGAGCAGAACGGATGCTGACTTCTATTTATCCGCTTGATTAAAGCAAAAGAGCAACCTGCAGGAGACTCAGGCGAGGGTGGACCGGGTGGGATGGGGCAAGAAGCTCTCCATCGGAAAGTGACTCAGAGAGGAAGAGGGGTGGAGAATACGAGGGAATCCCACTGAGCGAGTGTGTGCGTCGTAGCACTACCAAAGAATTCCGATGAGCTAACCATATGCCGAAAAAGTCACGATTCGTCACAACAGTCAAAGAAAAAGTCATCGGAATATTTAATGAAGCAGAGCAGAAGTTCTGAGGTCCAATTCTAAAAAAAAAAAAAAAACAATCCAGGAGAAATGCACTACTTGGCACAACTAATTATTGGGTTGGAACTTTTGTTACAGTTATTCCAACACAAGGACTTGTGTTGACAAAATTGTGTGAAGAGAAGAACATGTGCAAGAGGTTATGTTAGCATCACTTAAAAACGATGAGTTTTACAGACCCCAGAAGCAGTGAAGTTGTCAGGTTGTGTAAATGGTCAATAAAAAGAGAATACAACAACTTATATTCAATTGAATAGACTGCAAAGACAAGATATTTCATGTTCACACTGAGAAACTTTCTTCTTTTTTGCAAATATTAGCTCATTTGGAATTTGATGCCTGCAACATGTTTCAAAAAAGCTGGCACAAGTGGCAAAAAAGAGTGAGAAAGTTGAGGAATGCTCATCAAAGACTTATTTGGGAACAGGCTAATTGGGAACAGGTGGGTGCCATGATTGGGTATAAAAGCAGCTTCCATGAAATGCTCAGTCATTCACAAACAAGGACGGGGTCGAGGGTCACCACTTTGTCAACAAATGCCTGAGCAAATTGTTTAAGAACAACATTTCTCAACAAGGAATTTAGGGATTTCACCATCTACGCTCCGTAATATCATCAAAAGGTTCCGAGAATCTGGAGAAATCACTGCACGTAAATGGCAAGGCCTTGACTTTCATCCCTCAGGCCGTACTGCATCAAAAAGCCACATCAATGTGTAAAGGATATCACCACATGGGCTCAGGAACACTTCAGAAAACCACTGTCAGTAACTACAGTTGGTCGCTACATCTGTAAGTGCAAGCTAAAACTCTACTATGCAAAGCCAAAGCCATTTATCAACATACTTGCCAACCCTCCCGGATTTTCCGGGACACTCCCGAAATTCAGCGCCTCTCCCGAAAACCTCCCGGGACAAATTTTCTCCCGAAAATCTCCCGAAATTCAGGCGGAGCTGGAAGCCACGCCCCCTCCAGCTCCATGCGGACCTGAGTGACGTCATGTGCGCAACACCACGTAAATCGTTGGCCAACCAAAAAGTAACCCCAGTACGCTATAGCCAACATTCCCCAGGAGATGGCAACAGACAAACATAGATAACTCTATTACATTATTCCCCTTTTAGAAATGTATAGAAGTTACTCAAAATAAATAAACAACCCAACCAAAAAAATGCAGCAGCTCAATTAAAAAACTGTAATTAAGCCACATTCTTTTTTTTAGTACTGAACTCTTAACCCTCATTTGTACAAAAAAAAATAACATGCTTATTATACAAACATTATTTGTACACCTTTAACACAGATTGTTATACTGTCTTCAGAGATTCAGTTTTTTTGGTGGTACTCCAAACCTTTCTGGGTACCTGCGAAAGGGTCTTCAGCATGGTTAGAAAAATAGTGACAGAGAATAGAGCAAGGATGGACAATTCAACCCTTAACTCAACAATGAGTAGATGAGTGTTATGTGTGTGTATATGTGTAAATAAATGAACACTGAAATTCAAGTATTTCTTTTATTTATATATATATATATATATATATATATATATATATATATATATATATATATATATAAAATAAAATAAATATATATACAGCTAGAATTCACTGAAAGTCAAGTATTTCTTTTATATATATATATATATATATATATATATGAAATACTTGACTTGGTGAATTCTAGCTGTAAATATACTCCTCTCCTCTTAGCCCCGCCCCCAACCACGCCCCCGCCCCACCCGACCACGCTCCCCACCCCCCCACCTCCCGAAATCGGAGGTCTCAAGGTTGGCAAGTATGTATCAACAACACCCAGAAATGCTTTGCTGGGCCTGAGCTCATCTAAGATGGACTGATGCAAAGTGGAAAAGTGTTCTGTGTTCTTACGAGTCCACATTTCAAATTGTTTTTGGAAACTGTGGACGTCGTGTCCTCTGGACCAAAGAGGAAAAGAACCATCCGGACTGTTCTAGGGTGAAAGTGTAAAAGGCAGCATGTGTGATGGTATGGGGGTGTATTAGTGGCCAAGACATGGGTAACTTACACATCTGTGAAGGCACCATTAATGCTGAAAGGTACATACAGCTTTTGGAGCAACATATGTTGCCATCCAAGCATGGACGCCCCTGCTTATTTCAGCAAGACAATGCCAAGCCACGTGTTACAACAGCGTGGCTTCTTAGTAAAAGAGTGTGGGTACTAGACTGGCCTGCCTGTAGTCCAGACATTGAAAATGTGTGAAGGCTAAAATATGAGAAGGGAGACTGTTGAACAACTTAAGCTGTACATCAAGCAAGAATGGGAAAGTATTCCACTTCAAAAATGTGTCTCCTCAGTTCCCAAACCTTTACTGAGTGTTGTTAAAAGGAAAGGCCATGTAACATACTGGTAAAAATGCCTTTTTTGCAATGTGTTGCTGCCATTCAATTCTAAGTTCTTGATTATTTGCAAAAAAATGAAGTTTCTCAGTGTGAACATGAAATATCTTGTCTTTGCAGTCTATTCAATTGAATATAAGTTCAAAAGGATTTGTGGTATTCTCTTTTTATTTACCATTTACACAACACTTTTGTGTTTTTGTACATGAAAACAAAATGAATAAAATGTATGGTAGCGTCCGGAACAAGACACACAAAGTCCAACCCCTATTTTTATCTTGTATTGCCAATATTATGCGAACAAAGTGCCCAAGTCAAACAAGTCTTTCCTCCATGCAGATGAGTCCCCCTCCGTGTTTCACTCCTAGACACTTCCTCATTCTCCGCCGACACGGTGTATTCACAGACCTTGGGGAAAATGAACGTCATCACACCAGCAGGTAGTTACAGTATGAATACCGTATTTTCCGCACTATAAGGCGCACCTAAAAACCACAAATTTTCTCAAAAGCTGACAGTGCGCCTTATAACCCGGTGCGCTTTATATATGGATTAATATTAAGATTCATTTTCATAAAGTTTCGGTCTCGCAACTTCGGTAAACAGCCGCCATCTTTTTTCCCGGTAGAACAGGAAGTGCTTCTTCTTCTACGCAAGCAACCGCCAAGGTAAGCACCCGCCCCCATAGAACAGGAAGCGCTTCTTCTTCTACTGTAAGCAACCACCCGCCCGCGTAGAAGAAGAAAAAGCGCGCGGATATTACCGTACGTTTCATTTCCTTTGTGTGTTTACATCTGTAAAGGGTGGGGGGGTGGTTAAGATATATATATATATATATATATATATATAAGAAATACTTGACTTTCAGTGAATTCTAGCTATATATATATATATATATATATATATATATATATAAATATATATATATAAATAAATAAAAGAAATACTTGAATTTCAGTGTTCATTTATTTACACATATGCACACACATAACACTCATCTACTCATTGTTGAGTTAAGGGTTGAATTGTCCATCCTTGTTCTATTCTCTGTCACTATTTCAGAACACACACATTATACAAATATACATTATAAAATCAATAAGAAAACGGGAGCTCTAATTTGGGAGTCTGAATTAGGATCAGAAGTTCCTATATAAACATTGCGCACTCACGTCGCCTTTTTGTATTGATTACTGCAGCTGTGCACTGGATTCATTCACAAATACAAACTACAACTCACAAACACTTTAGAGTTAGGCTCCACCATCAGAATGTGCATTTAAACTTATAAAGATCACATGGATATTATTCAGTGAGTTGATTCACCAAAACTAACCTGTTATACAGGAGGAAAAAGCACACAGGACGTTTCAATTGTTCACAGACTGGTCGCGCTCATCACAATGACAAGACACTTCCGGTCTGCAGGTGATAGCATTCAATCGGGAAGAAACGCCCTACTGCCCCCTACTGACCAATGTGAATACTGATAAATCTGTAATGACAGCTCCAAAAACGAATTCAAACCACAAAATAAAATAAATAAATCAACACAAAAATGTGACACATTATGGGTGGGTCACATATGCATGTACAGTAGATGGCAGTATTGTCCTGTTTAAAAGTGTCACAACATTGCTGTTTACGGCAGACGAACTGCTTTACGGTAGACGAAAACTTGACTGCTGTTGTTGTGTGTTGTTACCGCGCTGGGAGGACGTTAATGAAACTGCCTAACAATAAACACACATAAGAAACCAAGAACTCGCCCTCCATCATTAGCTGTTTATATGGTGGGAAAGCGGACATGAGAACAGGCTGTCAACACGTCACTCAGGTCCGCATGGAGCTGGAGGGGGCGTGGCCTCCAGCTCCGCCTGAATTTCGGGAGATTTTCGGAAGAAAATTTGTCCCGGGAGGTTTTCGGGAGAGGCACTGAATTTCGGGAGTCCCCCGGAAAATCCGGGAGGGTTGGCAAGTATGCCCTGGACACATGAGGACTTTGAATATGACCAATGTATGATCCTGTAACTACTTGGTATCACATCCATACCTAAATGTGTGGTATCATCCAAAACTAATGTCAAGTATCAAAGAAGAGAAGAATAAGTGATTATTACATTTTAACAGAAGTGTAGATAGAACATGTTAAAATAGAAAGCAGATATTAACAGTAAATGAACAAGTAGGTTAATAATCCATTTTTACAGTTTGTCCCTCATAATGTGTACAAAATAATAGGTGTATAAATTAGGGATGTCCCGATCCAGGTTTTTGCACTTCCGATCCGATTCCGATACCGATACTGACCGATACCGATACTGACCGATACTGGCCTATCCGAGCATGTATTAAAGTTTAAAGTTATTTAGCCTACTTAGTTGTCAGAATCATGTTGAAAAGGGTTTTAGTACTCTTGATAACAACTAGCCAGCTGAATTAGGGGAGTTTGAATAATACACAATGGTTGGTAACAAGAAACTGACCTGTTTATTCAAGGATAAACACAAAATAGACAAAATTATACATGACAAACAGAAATGGCATCATTGAACTAGGACTGGGCGATATGGCCTTTTTTTAATATTGCGATATTTTAAGGCCATATTGCGATACACAATATATATCTCCATATTTTGCCTTAGCCTTGAATGAACACTTGATGCATATAATCACAGCAGTATGATGATTCTATGTGTTTTGATTGATTGATTGAGACTTTTATTAGTAGGTTGCACAGTGAAGTACATATTCCGTACAATTGACCACTAAATGGTAACACCCCAATAAGTTTTTCCACTTCTTTAAGTCGGGGTCCACTTAAATTGATTCATGATACAGATATATACTATCAGATATATACTATCATCATAATACAGTCATCACACAAGATAATCACATTGAATTATTTACATTATTTATAATCCAGGGTGTGGAGGGTAAGTGTCAAAAAGACAGCCAAAAGAGTTTGATATGAGAATAAATCTAAAGTTAAAATATAGGGTGGAAATGCACCCATTTGCAGGAAATGTAGTCTTGATTTTCAAAATGTTCTTTAAAGGCTTGCATGTCTACATTAAAACATTCTTCTTCATACTGCATTAATATATGCTACTTTTAAACTTTCATGCAGAGAAGGAAATCACAACAAAAAAAAAAATCACAACTTTTTTCATACGGTGTTGATGTGGAAATGTTTGCCTCGGCATTTTGATGGTGTGGACGTGTGGCACCGAATGGAGATAAGCGTCTCGACAGACGTCACAATATTTGAACAATGATGACGAAAACTGTTTTCTCTATCGTGTGTCCGTGTGTCGAAAATTGTTATGCGCTTATTTTTTTTATTTGATTTTGTGCGTGGCATAGATTTGCCGTGCGCAGAGGACGCTTGAGCAGGCGCGCACCTTAGCGGCTGCGCTAGCATCACAGCTAACGTTAGCCATGCCGCTACCACGCTCTCTGCTCGGGGAGGACGTATACGTATGTGACGTATGACGTGACAGTATGTTGACGTATGACGTGACAGTATGTGACGTGTGTAAGAAGGTGCGCTCGCTGTCTGTGAGAGGGAGACACAGGAAAGAGTGAGAAGAGCCTGTCGTGTAATGCCAGCAGCTAAAAGCAACTGCGTGAGAATTGTGGATGTGTTGAAGGTGTGCTGGAAAATGCGGAACGGAAATTACGGAGCAGCAGAAAAGTGGAATGTATTATTTAAATGGATGTGTTGGAAAACACGGACCGGAGTTTTTTTAAAACTGGATCTGGATCGGCATTTTCCCATGCCTTGCCGATACGCAATTTTTGGCAAATATCGGCAGCCGATCCGATCCAAATATCGGATCGGGACATCCCTAGTATAAATGACACAATATGTTACTGCATACGCCAGCAGACTACCGTATTTTCCGCACTATAAGGCGCACCTAAAAACCACAAATTTTCTCAAAAGCTGACAGTGCGGCTTATAACCCGGTGCGCTTTATATATGGATTAATATTAAGATTCATTTTCATAAAGTTTCGATCTCGCAACTACGGTAAACAGCCGCCATCTTTTTTCCCGGTAGAACAGGAAGCGCTTCTTCTTCTACGCAAGCAACCGCCAAGGTAAGCACCCGCCCCCATAGAACAGGAAGCGCTTCTTCTTCTACTGTAAGCAACCACCCGCCCGCGTAGAAGAAGAAAAAGCGCGTGGATATTACCGTACGTTTCATTTCTTTTGTGTGTTTACATCTGTAAAGACCACAAAATGGCTCCTACTAAGCGACAGGGATCCGGTTCATGAAAAGACGCAATCTCTCCATCCGCACACGGATTACTATTTCACAGCAACTGATATTCCTGTGAACCGCACTGTGGATACAACGGGAGCACGTACGGTGAATATTCGCACCACAGGGAATGAGAAGTCATCCTTCACTGTGGTTCTAGCTTGCCATGCTAATGGCCAGAAACTTCCACCCATGGTGATATTCAAAAGGAAGACCTTGCCAAAAGAGACCTTTCCAGCCGGCGTCATCATAAAAGCTAACTCGAAGGGATGGATGAAGAAAAGATGAGCGAGTGGTTAAGGTAAGTTTAAGTTTACGCGAAGAGGCCGGGTGGCTTTTTTCACGCAGCTCCGTCCATGTTGATATACGACTCCATGCGCGCCCACATCACGCTGGTTTTTAATATATTATTAAAGTTTGACTGACCTATTTGACTGTTTTTTTGACATTCCTTTAGCGCAGTTAGATGCGGCTTACAACACCGGGCGGCTTATAGGTGGACAAAGTTTTGAAATATGCCGTTCATTGAAGGCGCGGCTTATAACCCAGGGCGCCTTATGGTGCGGAAAATACGGTAATTAGGAGTCTTTGTTTGTTTACTTACTACTAAAAGACAAGTTGTCTAGTATGTTCACTATTTTATTTAAGGACTAAATGACAATAATAAACATATGTTTCATGTACACTAACATTTTTTGTTCCAATAAAGACAATAATGAAATTTTTTGTGGTCCCCTTTATTTAGAAAAGTATGGAAATACATTTAGGTAGCGGTACCAAACATTGGTATGGAGACATTGGTATGTGGCATGCAGCTGGCGTACACACAGCTGTGCAGCACTAAACAAAGACATAATGACAGCGTGCGGTGAAGATCAGGCTGTTCGCCGCAGACGGCGTCCTTCCTATAGCACTTCCTATCCCTGCGGTGCATGTTGAGAGACTTAGCGCGTGAAAGACCAAGTCGTCGAAAGGGGAACAAGGCTCGTTTGAAGAAGCGTCCACTTTCTATTGTTGCGTTCGGACGAGGAGAGCCGGTCTATGAGGTCCGGCTCGCTCCATTTTCCACGGCGGACTGACATTCTTTGCATTCCGGGAGACCGCTGCTGTCTCAGACTGTGGTGACCAACTCATTCACAGTCTACTGGAGTCCTATAAGGGATCTGGCATGCTCCAAAGTGAAGACGTCTCATAGGACCACGGAGGAAATAGCCAACCGAGGAATTCCTCTCTAAACTAACCAATACAGAAGAACCTTGATTTACGAACACCTCTTTAAGAAACCCAGGTGTAAGAATGGACTCAGACTTGAACTTTAGCCAAACTCAGAGGAATATTGTCTCAATCCGACTTAGAAAGACGAACCCATGCCTTGGTGTCCAGCAACTGTAATAGCCTTCTCACTGGGCTCTCTGAACAAGCTGTCAAGAAGCTGCAGTACATCCAAAATGCTGCGGCTCGAGTCCTGCCTAGAGCCAGGAAACAATGATATTAGTCCAGTGCTGAGGTGACTGCGCTGCTTCCTGTTGTTCTGAGAATGGCTGGGACGTCACGTCCAACCATTAAATGTGTGGTGGTCAAGCTAGCTGTTCTCAAAGCGTACTTAGCCTTTCTCACAGAAAAACGCCCTACGCTTGCGTTGTTTTCGGCTGTACAGATCATTCGAATTGCGAAAAGGATTAACGTTTCTTCAGCGTTCCTCGAGTGGTAATCAAGAAGAGCGGAAGAGTGCAAGATTTTACAAAACGACGAGGAGAAAAGCAGCTCCAGTTTGCGGTGATCCATCCATCCATCCATTTTCTTCCGCTTATCCGAATCGGATAAGGGTTGTCTCTAGGGCTGCAACAACTAATTGATTAAATCGATTATAAAAAATATTTGGCGATTAATTTAGTCATCAATTCGTTGGATCAATGCTATGCGCGGAGACAATTTTTTTTTTTTTTTAATAAATAAACCTTTATTTATAAACTGCAACATGTACAAACAGCTGAGAAACAATAATCAAAATAAGTATGGTGCCAGTATGCTGGTTATTTTTCAATACAATACTGGAAAGGATAGAAATGTAGTTTGTCTCTTTTATCCCATTATTAATCGATTAATCGAAGTAATAATCGACAGATTAATCGATTATCAAATTAATCGTTAGTTGCAGCCCTAGTTGTCTCCAAACCAATATTTTAGTACCGGTACCAAAATGTATTTTGATACTTTTCGAAATAAAGGGGACCACAAAAAAATGGCATTTTTGGCTTTATTTGAACAAAAAAATGTTAGGGTACATAAAACATATGTTTATTATTGTCATTTAGTCCTTAAATAAAATAGTGAACATACTAGACAACTTGTCTTTTAGTAGTAAGTAAACAAACAAAGACTCCTAATTAGTCTGCAGTAACATATTGTGTCATTTATACACCTATTGTTTTCTACACATTATGAGGGACAAACTGTAAAAATGTATTATCTACTTGTTCATCTACTGTTAATATCTGCTTTCTGTTTGAACATGTTCTATCTACACTTCTGTTAAAATGCAATAATCACTTATTCTTCTCTTCTTTGATACTTGACATTAGTTTTGGATGATACCACACATTTAGGTATGGATCTGATACCAAGTAGTTACAGGATCATACATTGGTCATATTCAAAGTCCTCATGTGTCCAGGGACGTATTTACTGACTTTATAAACATAATTTGAATTAAAAAAAAAACGAAAACATATTTTGTGATGATAAAAATATCGATGTAATCATAGTATTATCGACTAGATACGCTATTAGACAAACTTTAATGATCCACAAGGAAAATTGTATTGTATATTACATTGTGACGCCGGTGAGCTATTGTATCCTCCTACGGTGTGTAGTGAAGCATGTTTAGCTGTTCCTTGTACTCCAGTGATAATAGTAATTGTAAGAAACTCACTTTGTCACTATGGAGGCCAGGATTAGTGATTTAGAGGTAGCTAAAACACTGTGGATGGACGTTAGCCACTAGCTAGCTAGCAATGTGTTAAAGCAGCTCTTCCTGAGGGTGTTTCAGTGTTATAACTTCACCTTTATCTTGACTTTTTACACCAAAATGCGTCCATTCTCTCTTTTCTGTCTACACACTGTGTCTGCTTGTAAGTACTCTGTGTGTGTACGCTGACGAAAACCAGCAATGTCGCGAAGTGACGATGCCCCGTCATGCCCGTTAAAAAGAAATATGGGGAAGCGGTACTTTTCAAACAGAGTATAGTACCGTATTTTCCGCACTATAAGGCGCACCTAAAAACCACAAATTTTCTCAAAAGCTGACAGTGCGCCTTATAACCCGGTGCGCTTTATATATGGATTAATATTAAGATTCATTTTCATAAAGTTTCGGTCTCGTAACTACGGTAAACAGCCGCCATCTTTTTTCCCGGTAGAACAGGAAGCGCTTCTTCTTCTACGCAAGCAACCGCCAAGGTAAGCACCCGCCCCCATAGAACAGGAAGCGCTTCTTCTTCTACTGTAAGCAACCACCCGCCCGCGTAGAAGAAGAAAAAGCGCGCGGATATTACCGTACGTTTCATTTCCTTTGTGTGTTTACATCTGTAAAGACCACAAAATGGCTCCTACTAAGCGACAGGGATCCGGTTCATGAAAAGACGCAATCTCTCCATCCGCACACGGATTACTATTTCACAGCAACTGATATTCCTGTGAACCGCACTGTGGATACAACGGGAGCACGTACGGTGAATATTCGCACCACAGGGAATGAGAAGTCATCCTTCACTGTGGTTCTAGCTTGCCATGCTAATGGCCAGAAACTTCCACCCATGGTGATATTCAAAGGAAGACCTTGCCAAAAGAGACCTTTCCAGCCGGCGTCATCATAAAAGCTAACTCGAAGGGATGGATGGATGAAGAAAAGATGAGCGAGTGGTTAAGGTAAGTTTAAGTTTACGCGAAGAGGCCGGGTGGCTTTTTTCACGCAGCTTCGTCCATGTTGATATACGACTCCATGCGCGCCCACATCACGCTGGTTTTAATATATTATTAAAGTTTGACTGACCTATCTGACTGTTTTTTTGACATTCCTTTAGCGCAGTTAGATGCGGCTTACAACACGGGGCGGCTTATAGGTGGACAAAGTTTTGAAATATGCCGTTCATTGAAGGCGCGGCTTATAACCCAGGGCGCCTTATGGTGCGGAAAATACGGTACTTGGTATCATTACAGTGGATGTCAGGTGTAGATCCACCCATGGCATTTGTTTACATTGTGACGGTGGTGAGCTATTGTATCCTCCTACGGTGTGTAGTGAAGCATGTTTAGCTATTCCTCGTCCTCCAGTGATAATGTTACTTGTAAAAAACGTACTTTATTTGTTGCCATGGAGGCGAAGATTAGTGATTTAGAAGTAGCTAAAACACTGCAGACTGCAGTGTTATAACTTCACCTTTATCTTTACTTTTTACACCAAAATGCGTCCATTCTCCCTTTTCTGTCCACACACTGTGTCTGCTTGTAAGTACTCTGTGTGTGCGCTGCCCAACATGCTCCTCCGCTCATAAAACCAGCAATGTCACGAAGTGACGATGCCCCGTCATGCCCGATAAAAATAAATATGGGGAAGCGGTACTTTTCAAACAGAGTATAGTACCGTGTTTGATTCATTAGTAGCGGTATACCATACAATCCTACCACGTACATACGGACTTGATGCGGGTCAGGTCCTGGAAGTCCATTAAAAAAAAAAAACACTCGACCTTTTTGCCGTTTGTGTAGAAAAGATGCAAAGCAAACAGCTTGTGGAGGCACAGCAACAAAAGGTACGACTTTTACTAGCAGAGCACAACTTAGTGAGCGGACAGACACACAAAAGGGAACATTGTTGTGTAGCGCACGCAAACTCTTGTGACTTGTGGGTCGCGATGGCAAGCAGACAAAGGTTCGTTGCAGCATGAAGACGTGATCATTATTCTACGAGCAGGCCGGGCGATACTGAATCGATACGATACCAAATAAGTGAAAGACAAGTGTTGCCAGCACTTGGACGTTTTCAACATCCTTTTATTTGTTGGAATTAAACATATGACAAATAGTTTTGCAGCAAAATATATAAATACAATATGACAGAATGTAACTATACAGTAATCCCTTCTTAATCGCTGTTAATTGGTGACCGCAGAAAATTAATTTCCACTAAATAGGAATTAGCATTATTCATAAATGACATTTTTCATAGCTAGAGCATAAAAATGGTTTATGTGCTTCTATAAATGTTTTTAACATGAAACATGAACTAATATTTCAGCACGTACACAATGTTGACATCTATAGTTATATTTTGATAAACAATCATAAATGAATCTTTCAGCACGTACACAATGTTGACATCTATAGTTATATTTTGATAAACAATCATAAATGAATATTTCAGCACATACACAATGTTGACATCTATAGTTATATTTTGATAAACAATCATAAATGAATCTTTCAGCACATACACAATGTTGACATCTATAGTTATATTTTGATAAACAATCATAAATTAATATTTCAGCACATACACAATGTTGACATCTATAGTTATATTTTGATAAACAATAATAAATAAATCTTTCAGCACATACACAATGTTGACATATAGTTATATTTTGATAAACAATCATAAATGAATCTTTCAGCACGTACACAATGTTGACATCTATAGTTATATTTAGATAAACAATCATAAATGAATATTTCAGCACGTACACAATGTTGACATCTATAGTTATATTTTGATAAACAATCATAAATGAATATTTCAGCACGTACACAATGTTGACATCTATAGTTACATTTTGATAAACAATAATAAATAAATCTTTCAGCACATACACAATGTTGACATCTATAGTTATATTTAGATAAACAATCATAAAATAATCTTTCAGCACGTACACAATGTTGACATCTATAGTTATATTTTGATAAACAATCATAAATTAATCTTTCAGCACGTACACAATGTTGACATCTATAGTTATATTTTGATAAACAATCATAAATTAATCTTTCAGCACGTACACAATGTTGACATCTATAGTTATATTTTGATAAAAGACAAGACTATATTTTCTTACACTTTTTTTGCACTTTAATGGTAAAAAGTTATCGTTAAGTGTTTATTGCGCATTTTACAATTTTGTTTACATAGTTTGAGTGTTTTCCATTCCTGCCTTGATGATTTATAAGGTTACAATAAAAATATTAACATTTAATATATTATTCTCCTGGTCCTTATTCAGACTACCCTTTTTCCAAGTTCAAAAAATTCCAGGATTTTCCAGAATTCTTGGTTTTCCAAAGCCCTATTTTCCCCCTTTTTTTCTGTCGACTACTCCTTCCACATTTTTCAACCCACTTCAACCAAGACAAAAAACTAAAAGTTTTTTTTAACTGGAAAAATTCTTGGTTTTCCCGAAATTCCTATTCCTACTATTTCTTAATTTAAAATGTTATTACTTCAACATTTCTCGAACGATTTGGAACAATTCCAACACCAACCATTTCAACTCATAGTATTTTTCACCAATTTCCAGAAAATTATCGCTTTTCTTGAAATTTCCAAATTTTCTGGAAATTCCCAATAAAACGAATGGGACATTTTTCAAAGTTCCGCAATTCCCACAATATTCATCCGATTCAGACCGTTAAAACTTCAAAATATTCTGCCCGTTTGGGAATTGTGTACTTCAACAATTATTTAAAAATTCCCAAATTTCCCATAATTCCAAGTTGTTGTTTTTCCATTTTCCCCATTCAAAATTAATTCTCCATTTTTCTAACTACCACAATTCCCACATTTCTCAACCCATTCAAACCATTCCACCTTCAACACGTTCAACTCAACCTGGAAATTCAAACTACCATATTCCCACATTCACCACATTTTCAGGAATTCCCGTTTTTTGTAACCTTTGTCCACCTTTTTTAGGTTAGACTACCGTATTTTCCGCACTATTAGCCGCACCTAAAAACCACAAATTTACTCAAAAGCTGACAGTGCGCCTTATAACCCGGTGCGCTTTATATATGGATAAATATTAAGATTCATTTTCATAAAGTTTCGGTCTCGCAACTTCGGTAAACAGCCGCCATCTTTTTTCCCGGTAGAACAGGAAGCGCTTCTTCTTCTACGCAAGCAACCGCCAAGGTAAGCACCCGCCCCCATAGAACAGGAAGCGCTTCTTCTTCTACTGTAAGCAACCACCCGCCCGCGTAGAAGAAGAAAAAGCGCGCGGATATCACCGTACGTTTCATTTCCTTTGTGTGTTTACATCTGTAAAGACCACAAAATGGCTCCTACCAAGTGACAGGGATCCGGTTCATGAAAAGACGCAATCTCTCCATCCGCACACGGATTACTATTTCACAGCAACTGATATTCCTGTGAACCGCACTGTGGATACAACGGGAGCACGTACGGTGAATATTCGCACCACAGGGAATGAGAAGTCATCCTTCACTGTGGTTCTAGCTTGCCATGCTAATGGCCAGAAACTTCCACCCATGGTGATATTCAAAAGGAAGACCTTGCCAAAAGAGACCTTTCCAGCCGGCGTCATCATAAAAGCTAACTCGAAGGGATGGATGGATGAAGAAAAGATGAGCGAGTGGTTAAGGTAAGTTTACGCGAAGAGGCCGGGTGGCTTTTTTCACGCAGCTCCGTCCATGTTGATATACGACTCCATGCGCGCCCACATCACGCTGGTTTTTAATATATTATTAAAGTTTGACTGACCTATCTGACTGTTTTTTTGACATTCCTTTAGCGCAGTTAGATGCGGCTTACAAGGTGGACAAAGTTTTGAAATATGCCGTTCATTGAAGGCGCGGCTTATAACCCAGGGCGCCTTATGGTGCGGAAAATACAGTACTTCAACATTTCTCGAACGATTTGGAACAATTCCAACACCAACTATTTGAACTCATGGAATTTTTCACCAATTTCCAAAAAATTACCGCTTTTCTTGAAATTTCCAAATTTTCTGGAAATTCCCAATAAAACGAATGGGACATTTTTCAAAGTTCTGCAATTCCCACAATTTTCATCCGATTCAGACCGTTAAAACTTCGTTTGGGAATTGTGTACTTCAACAATTATTTAAAAATTCCCAAATTTCCCATAATTCCTAGTTGTTGTTTTTTCCATTTTCCCCATTAAAAATTAATTCTCCATTTCTCTAACTACCACAATTCCCACATTTCTCAACCCATTCAAACCATTCCACCTTCAACACGTTCAACTCACCCTGGAAAATCAAACTACCATATTCCCACATTCACCACATTTTCAGGAATTCCCGTTTTTTGTAACCTTTGTCCACCTTTTTTAGGTTAGACTACTCCGTTCACATTTTAACCCATTTCAAAACATTCCTCTTAGTCAGGACAAGTTTGTTTAAGAACTTGGAAAATTCCCGGTTTTCCCAAAATTCCAGGAATTCCATGATACAATTTCTAAATTAACATTCTTACTACTTCAACATTTCTTGACCGATTTGAAAAATTCCAACACCAACCAATTCAGCTCGTTCAAGACATTCATGCTCTTTATCATTTTTTTTTTTTTTTTTTAAATCCCGCTTTTCCTGAAAGTTTTCAGGAGAATCCCATTGAAACGAATGGGACATTTTTCCAAGTTGGACAATTACCACATTTTTCAACCTATTCAAACCATTCCAACATCAACACATTCCACTCATCCTGGACATTCAAACTATCAAGTTCAACTATCAAGACATTCAACTTTCAAGTTCAAAAAAACTTCCAGGAATTTCCAGAAATCCCGTTTTCTCAAACCCTATTTCCACCCTTTTTTCTGTGGACTACTCCTTCCACATTTTTCAACCGTTCCACCGTCGAGTTATTCCTCTTAATCAGGACAAAAAATGAAGTTGTTTTTTGAACTGGAAAAATTCCCGATTTTCCAAAAATTCCACAATACATATTCTCAATTAACATTCTTATTACTTCAACATTTCTCGACCGATTTGAAAAATTCCAACACCAACCATTTCAACTCATTCAGAACATTCACATTTTTTTTTAGCATTTTCAAAAGAATTCCCGAAATTCCCATTGAAATGAATGGTACATTTTCAAAGTTCAACTCAGTTGACAGTAAAGAGTCGTCGTTGCAATTGTTGGATATGACTTTAAAGCATAACCAAGCATGCATCACTATAGCTCTTGTCTCAAAGTAGGTGTACTGTCACCACCTGTCACATCACACCCTGACTTATTTGGACTTTTTTGCTGTTTTCCTGTGTGTTGTGTTTTACTTCTTGTCTTGCGCTCCTATTTGTGGCTTTTTGTCTTTTTTTGGTATTTTCCTGTAGCAGTTTCATGTCTTCCTTTGAGAGATATTTCCCGCATCTACTTTGTTTTAGCAATCAAGAATATTTCAGTTGTTTTTATCCTTCTTTGTGGGGACATTGTTGATTGTCATGTCATGTTCGGATGTACTTTGTGGACGCCGTCTTTGCTCCGCAGTAAGTCTTTGCTGTCGTCCAGCATTCTGTTTTTGTTTACTTTGCAGCCAGTTCAGTTTTAGTCTCGTTCTGCATAGACTTCCCTAAACTTCAATGCCATTTCTTAGGGGCACTCACCTTTTGTTTATTTTTGGTTTAAGCATTAGACACCTTTTTACCTACACGCTGCCCCCCGCTGTTTACGACAGCTACAAAGCAATTAGCTACCTGCTGCCACCTACTGATATGGAAGAGTATTACACGGTTACTCTGCCGAGCTCTAGACAGCACCGACACTCAACAACACCGCATCACGCCTTTGTCTCCTCCAGGCTAGACTACTTCAACGCACTTCTTGTCGGGATCCCCAGCAAGAACATCCAGAAGCTGCAATACATACAAAATAGTGCTGCTAGGATCCTGATGAGAGTGCGGAAATATGACCATATCACACCAATTCTCAAATCCCTTCACTGGCTTCCTGTTCCACTCAGGATTGAATTCAAAGTCTCCCTACTAACCCACCAGTGCCTCCATGAAAATGCCACCCTCTACCTCAAACAACTACTCACCCCCAAATCCTCCACACGACACCTCCGCTCCGGACAGGCTAACCCCCTCCAACGTCCGAGGACAAAGCTACGAACTATGGGAGACCGGGCTTTCTGCTCCGCCGCTCCCAGTCTGTGGAATGCTCTCCCTGACCACCTGAGGGCACCACAGACTGTGGATGCTTTTAAAAAAAGGCTTAAAAACCCTTATTTTTAAAAAAGCCTTTTTATAGATATACCGTATTTTCCGCACCATAAGGCGCCCTGGGTTATAAGCCGCGCCTTCAATGAACGGCATATTTCAAAACTTTGTCCACCTATAAGCCGCCCCGTGTTGTAAGCCGCATCTAACTGCGCTAAAGGAATGTCAAAAAAACAGTCAGATAGGTCAGTCAAACTTTAACAATATATTAAAACCAGCGTGATGTGGGCGCGCATGGAGTCGTATATCAACATGGACGGAGCTGCGTGAAAAAAGCCACCCGGCCTCTTCGCGTAAACTTAAACTTACCTTAACCACTCGCTCATCTTTTCTTCATCCATCCCTTCGAGTTAGCTTTTATGATGACGCCGACTGGAAAGGTCTCTTTTGGCAAGGTCTTCCTTTTGAATATCACCATGGGTGGAAGTTTCTGGCCATTAGCATGGCAAGCTAGAACCACAGTGAAGGATGACTTCTCATTCCCTGTGGTGCGAATATTCACCGTACGTGCTCCCGTTGTATCCACAGTGCGGTTCACAGGAATATCAGTTGCTGTGAAATAGTAATCCGTGTGCGGATGGAGAGATTGCGTCTTTTCATGAACCGGATACCTGTCGCTTAGTAGGAGCCATTTTGTGGTCTTTACAGATGTAAACACACAAAGGAAATGAAACGTGCGGTAATATCCGCGCGCTTTTTCTTCTTCTACGCGGGCGGGTGGTTGCTTACAGTAGAAGAAGAAGCGCTTCCTGTTCTATGGGGGCGGGTGCTTACCTTGGCGGTTGCTTGCGTAGAAGAAGAAGCGCTTCCTGTTCTACCGGGAAAAAAGATGGCGGCTGTTTACCGAAGTTGCGAGACCGAAACTTTATGAAAATGAATCTTAATATTTATCCATATATAAAGCGCACCGGGTTATAAGGCGCACTGTCAGCTTTTGAGAAAATTTGTGGTTTTTAGGTGCGCCTTATAGTGCGGAAAATACGGTATGCATACTAGTTCTAGCTATTAGGCTGTTTTAGTTTTTTTTATTTTTTTATTATCTTTTTATTATTGTTTTTTCAATACACTTTGGCACTTTGAGGTTGTTTGCTCAATGTAAAGTGCTTTTTACAAATAAACTCTATTATTATCATTTGCAGACTATAATTACTAGTTTGCAAAAAATATTTTTTAACCAAAATAGGTGAAATTAGATAATCTCCCACGGCACACCAGACTGTATCTCACGGTGGTTGAAAAACACTGATCTAGCGATCAATATTCCATCCATCAATCCATTTTTCTACCGCTTGTCCCTTGTCCAATATAAACAAACTATCACGTGATGCAGTTGCCTTACAACAATAACACACACAAAAAAAACAGATTTATGGGAAAGTAAACACGGGAAGCGAAATGTAAATATGGAATGATTTAGATTCTTATACCAGCTGTGCTTTAAAAGTGTCTAAAACAAAAACATTTATTCCAAAACACCAAACAACAACTTCCTAGCTACTTCTCTCCGGGACCAGACTAATGGCTGCCAAGTGGCAGGTTAACACCGTTTCAAGATGATTGGCACGTTCAGCAAAACGCAACCAACAAGGGCAAGAGCGGGTGAGGATATAAGTAAAAAATGAAGATAAATACGAATGTGAAGTACAGGAAAGGCGGAGATGTAAATGAAGGAAGACTTTGTATCCAGGAAATAGACGCCTCCATGGCCCATGGGAACGCTTGGTATCCAGAAAATAGACGCCTCCATTGCCCATGGGAACGCTTGCTATCCAGGAAATAGACGGCGCCCTCCTCGCTCGTGTGCGCGATACTTGAGGGCTTTATAAAGCAACACAAACACGGCGAGTTATTTACCTGTTAGTCGCAGTTTCACCGGACCGTTCCGCCGGACTCCTTGGTTAGACATCAGCTCTTCGTTGCCGCCGTCCCGGCGCCGTAGGTGGGGAAATAATGAGCTTTATCAGCCAGTTTCACACAATAATGGAGTCCAGGCGTTGTGGCCCGGATGTGGACGAAACAACTGCCATGTTGGCCTGATGGCTGGAGCCAACAATTGGGAATTGGATGTAGCAGAATGGTGCAAAGTGCATGGAAGGGAGTGAGGTGTCGTCCAGACGTCGGCGTCACATCGTGTGAGTCTGCTCGACGCGTGTCTGCTGCTGGGAGATGGGCGGTGACGTCATCGCGCCTTGGGGGAGGTAACTGTCGTGAAAAAAAGACTGCCAAAACTCCACAAACACGCCGAAAGTTGTTTGCTACTCACGCCCCACGACTCGCAAGTTTAAAAAAAATAAACATTTTAAATAAAAAAAATTATTCTGAAAGTAAAAAAAAAATTTGAAAGTGTAAAAACTTTTTTTCCCCCCAATCGTAAACACGGTTTGAAGCAGAGAAATGTCTTCAATTAAAAAGACAAAAACATTCGCAAGTACAAAAACAATTTTCTGCAATTAAAAAAAAACGATTCCCAAGTAAAAAAAAATACTTTTTGCAAAAAGAAAATATTCGCAAGTACAAATGAAAAATGTAAAAATTGGATTTGCATATTAATAACAATTATATATAGTTTTTCAATTATGAAATCAAATTTTTCTTCAATTTAAAAAAACTGCAAGTATAAAATTAATATTCCTTAATTAAAAATAAGATTTGAAGCGGAAAAATGTCTTCAATTAAAAAAAAAACATTTGCAAATACAAAAGCTATTTTCTTCAATTAAATCAATCAATCAATGAATGTTTATTTATATAGCCCTAAATCACAAGTGTCTCAAAGGGCTGCACAAGCCACAACGACCTCCTCGGTACAAAGCCCACATAAGGGCAAGGAAAAACTCACCCCAGTGGGACGTCGATGTGAATGACTATGAGAAACCTTGGAGAGGACCGCATATGTGGGTAACCCGCCCCCCCTCTAGGGAGACCGAATGCAATGGATGTCGAGTGGGTCTAACATAATATTGTGAGAGTCCAGTCCATAGTGGATCCAGCATAACAGTAAGAGTCCAGTCCATAGTGGGGTCAGCAGGAAACCATCCCGAGCGGAGACGGGTCAGCAGCGCAGAGATGTTCCCAACCGATATACAGGCGAGCGGTCCACCCCGGGTCCCGACCCCGGACAGCCAGCACTTCATCCATGGCCACCGGATCTGTGTGTCTCCCCTTCCACAAGGGATAGGGGGGAGCAGAGGAGAAAAGAAAAGAAACGGCAGATCAACTGGTCTAAAAAAAGGGGGACTATTCAAAGGCTAGAGTATACAAATGAGTTTTGAGATGGGACTTAAATGTTTCTACTGAGGTAGCATCTCCAATTGTTACCGGGAGGGCATTCCATAGTACTGGAGCCCCAATAGAAAACGCTCTATAGCCCGCAGACTTTTTTTGGGCTCTGGGAATCACTAATAAACCGGAGCTCTTTGAACGCAGATTTTTTGCCGGGACATATGGTACAATGCAATCGACAAGATAGGACGGAGCTAGACCGTGTAGTATTTTATACGTAAGTAGTAAAACCTTAAAGTCGCATCTTAAGTGCACAGGAAGCCAGTGCAGGTGAGCCAGTATAGGCGTAATATGATCAAACTTTCTTGTTCTTGTCAAAAGTCTAGCAGCCGCATTTTGTACCATCCATCCATCTTCCTCCGCTTATCCTAGGTCGGGTCGCGGGGGCAGCAGCCTAAGCAGGGAAGCCCAGACTTCCCTCTCCCCAGCCACTTCGTCCAGCTCTTCCCGTGGGACCCCGAGGCGTTCCCAGGCCAGCCGGGAGAGATAGTCTTCCCAGCGTGTCCTGGGTCTTCCCCGTGGCCTCCTACCGGTCGGACGTGCCCTAAACACCTCCCTAGGGAGGCGTTCGGGTGGCATCCTGACCAGATGCCCGAACCACCTCATCTGGCTCCTCTCCATGTGGAGGAGCAGCGGCTTTACTTTGAGCTCCTCCCGGATGACAGAGCTTCTCACCCTATCTCTAAGGGAGAGCCCCGCCACCCGGCGGAGGAAACTCATTTGGGCCGCTTGTACCCGTGATCTTGTCCTTTCTGTCATAACCCAAAGCTCATGACCATAGGTGAGGATGGGAACGTAGATCGACCGGTAAATTGAGAGCTTTGCCTTCCGGCTCAGCTCCTTCTTCACCACAACGGATCGATACAGCGTCCGCATTACTGAAGACGCCGCACCGATCCGCCTGTCGATCTCACGATCCACTCTTCCCCCACTCGTGAACAAGACTCCGAGGTACTTGAACTCCTCCACTTGGGGCAAGATCTCCTCCCCAACCCGGAGATGGCACTCCACCCTTTTCCGGGCGAGAACCATGGACTCGGACTTGGAGGTGCTGATTCTCATCCCAGTCGCTTCACACTCAGCTGCGAACCGATCCAGTGAGAGCTGAAGATCCTGGCCAGATGAAGCCATCAGGACCACATCATCTGCAAAAAGCAGAGACCTAATCCTGCAGCCACCAAACCGGATCCCCTCAACGCCTTGACTGCGCCTAGAAATTCTGTCCATAAAAGTTCAGAACAGAATGGGTGACAAAGGGCAGCCTTGGCGGAGTCCAACCCTCACTGGAAACGTGTCCGACTTACTGCCGGCAATGCGGACCAAGCTCTGACACTGATCATACAGGGAGCGGACCGCCACAATCAGACAGTCCGATACCCCATACTCTCTGAGCACTCCCCACAGGACTTCCCGAGGGACACGGTCGAATGCCTTCTCCAAGTCCACAAAGCACATGTAGACTGGTTGGGCAAACTCCCATGCACCCTCAAGGACCCTGCCGAGAGTATAGAGCTGGTCCACAGTTCCACGACCAGGACGAAAACCACACTGTTCCTCCTGAATCCGAGGTTCGACTATCCGGCGTAGCCTCCTCTCCAGTACACCTGAATAGACCTTACCGGGAAGGCTGAGGAGTGTGATCCCACGATAGTTGGAACACACCCTCTGGTTCCCCTTCTTAAAGAGAGGAACCACCACCCCGGTCTGAAAACACGATATTCGAATATAAAAACAAAAGTAAAAAACTCAATTAAAAAATGGTAAATGGGTTGTACTTGTATAGCGCTTTTCTACCTTTTTAAGAAATTCAAAGCGCTTTGACAGTATTTCCACATTCACACACTGATGGAGGGAGCTGCCATGCAAGGCGCTAACCAGCAGCCATCAGGAGCAAGGGTGAAGTGTCTTGCTCAAGGACACAACGGACGCGACTAGGATGGTAGAAGGTGGGGATTGAACCAGGAACCCTCAGGTTGCTGGCACGGCCACTCTCCCAACTTCGCCACGCCGTACCCCAAAAAAACTATTTTCTTCAGTAAAAAATGATTCGTAAAACATAAAAATGTAATTCGAAAGTAAAAAAAACTATTCAAATGTAGATTTTTTTTTATTTAAAAAAAAGAAAAAGAAATTCCAAGTAAAATAAATGTTTTTTCCATCCAAAAAACTTGTCAATTAAAAAAACAATTATTATTTTATTCAATTAAAAAACGATTTCACAATATAAAAACATTTTTTTCAATTAGAAAACAGTTTGCAAGTAAAAAAAAAAAAAGTTTTACAAAATTAAGAAAATAATTAGCAAACAAAGTAAAAAAACAATTTTGTAAAAAAAAGTCTTAAATTAAAAAACATTCGCAGATACAAAAACAATTTTCTTCAATTAAAAAAATATTTGCAAATATAAAAGTAATTTTCCACAATTAATAATACGCTTCGCAAGTATAAAAACAATTTTCTGCAATTAAAAAAAACGATTCCCAAATAAAAAAACACTTCAATTAAAAATAAAATGTATTTCAATTAAAAAAAACGATTCGCAAGTTAAAAAATATGTTTTGCAAAAATAAAATATTTGCAAGAATAAATGTAATTTTCTTCTAGGAAAAAAAGGATTTGCATTTTAAAAACAATTATTTTAAATAAAAATGTTTTGCAATCATGAAATCAAATTTTTCTTCAATTTAAAAAAATTGCAAGTATAAAAAATAATATTCCTTAATTAAAAATAAGATTTTCAAATATAAAAACACATTTCTGAAAGTAAAAATCTATTCAGTAAAAAAAACAATTTTCTTGAGTTAAAAAAAATTATTCGTGAAATATAAAAAAAATTTGCAAGTAAAAAAACAAGTTCAAATGTAAAAAAGATTTAATAAAAAAAGATTTGCAAAAACAAAAACAGTGTCATGCAATTAAAAACAATTCCAAGTAATCTAAAAAAAATTGTCAATTAAAAAACTATTAGCAAGTATAAAAATAATTTTATTCAATTAAAAATGATTATTTTTTTAATTAGAAAACGATTTGCAAGTGAAACTTTTTTTTCTTCTACAAAATAAAAAAAATAAAAACCCAAATTTGCAAGTAAAAAAACACTTTTTTTTTTACAAAATTTAAAAAACAATTCACAAGTACAAAAATATATATATATATTTATTTTTCAATTTGAAAAGATTCCCATGTAAAAAAAGAAAGAAACAATATTTTATTAAGTATGAAAAGGTTTTCTTTTAGTCCAAACTTTTGGCAGCAATATTCCCCACACCTGCACTCAAAACGCCTGTAATTCCCACTCTACAACGACAGGTGCTGCTGCTGAGTCAGTTTAAGGCAATCAGAGCTACTGTTATTTGCGCATGGTGCCATCCACCAAAAGGAACAAAGGGGTAGTAAACTGGCGGACAGAAGCAGTGCTTATTTGACACGTGCGAGCCATGAACGAGTCGTTTTCACTGAATCGTTTATTTTAACTCGTTCTTTTTCTGACCTGTGAAAAGAGAAACCAGGTCAAACTAACTGCATTTCAATCTATGTTTTTTGGGAGGGGAAAAGCAACAAATGTTCGTGCACGAGCTGCAGCTACAAAACGAACAACTCACTCAGCCCGCAAGTTTCACTGAGTCGGGTTTTGGAAGAAGACTGGAGTTTCACCGACTCATGGATACTGGAAGACTCAGTGTGAGTTTGGGCACACGAGAAGTGCTACCTGATTCACCTCAGTAAACGACTCTTCAGAACTCAGGTTAGTAAAAGGAATCGTTTCAAATATTGATGGCATGGATCCGTATCGGACTGATACTAGTGTGATTATATTGGTCATTTCTCCTTCAAATACGTAATGTTTTTCCCTGCATCATCGACTTCATTTCATGTATCATTATTAAAATCATTCATATTCGATTAATAATTTTCAAAAATTGATTTAAAATATAAAATATTTTTGAATCAATTTTTGAAGACAGATTTTTAGGCCATCTTCATCCAACCAGGAGCGTTTCTAACCTGTTTCGAAAAAATGTTCATTGTAATTATTCTGCCAAAAAAAACACTTTGCGAGGATCGATTCTGAATCAAGTCGTCACCACAGGAATCTGATTGAATCGTTTGGTTCCCAAAGATTCATATTATTTATCATTCAACAATATCAATGATGATGGAAAGTCCAGTATCACCCACTCATTTAAAGACAAGAAGTATATTTTATCTGACTTACTTTTGACTTTTTGATACACATTTCAAGAGTTTTTGTTGTGGCACTTATGGTGCTAAACTAGCGACTATATATCAGATTTACAGTACCGTATTTTCCGCACTATAAGGCGCACCTAAAAACCACAAATTTTCTCAAAAGCTGACAGTGCGCCTTATAACCCGGTGCGCTTTATATATGGATTAATATTAAGATTCATTTTCATAAAGTTTCGGTCTCGCAACTTCGGTAAACAGCCGCCATCTTTTTTCCCGGTAGAACAGGAAGCGCTTCTTCTTCTACGCAAGCAACCGCCAAGGTAAGCACCCGCCCCCATAGAACAGGAAGCGCTTCTTCTTCTACTGTAAGCAACCACCCGCCCGCGTAGAAGAAGAAAAAGCGCGCGGATATTACCGTACGTTTCATTTCCTTTGTGTGTTTACATCTGTAAAGACCACAAAATGGCTCCTACTAAGCGACAGGGATCCGGTTCATGAAAAGACGCAATCTCTCCATCCGCACACGGATTACTATTTCACAGCAACTGATATTCCTGTGAACCGCACTGTGGATACAACGGGAGCACGTACGGTGAATATTCGCACCACAGGGAATGAGAAGTCATCCTTCACTGTGGTTCTAGCTTGCCATGCTAATGGCCAGAAACTTCCACCCATGGTGATATTCAAAAGGAAGACCTTGCCAAAAGAGACCTTTCCAGCCGGCGTCATCATAAAAGCTAACTCGAAGGGATGGATGAAGAAAAGATGAGCGAGTGGTTAAGGTAAGTTTAAGTTTACGCGAAGAGGCCGGGTGGCTTTTTTCACGCAGCTCTGTCCATGTTGATATACGACTCCATGCGCGCCCACATCACGCTGGTTTTTAATATATTATTAAAGTTTGACTGACCTATCTGACTGTTTTTTTGACATTCCTTTAGCGCAGTTAGATGCGGCTTACAACACGGGGCGGCTTATAGGTGGACAAAGTTTTGAAATATGCCGTTCATTGAAGGCGCGGCTTATAACCCAGGGCGCCTTATGGTGCGGAAAATACGGTATATTAGCTAACGCTATCTGACTTTGGTGTTTGGAAGTTTTCTTTCATAATATCCACAAAGTTCAGTGAGCAGGTTGTGACCTTTAGTAGCATTTTTCCCCCACCATGACTAGGGAAGGTTGTTTCGATTGTGTCATAAACAGTGTTGGGTTAGTTACTGAAAACTAGTAACTAGTTACTTTATTTCAAAAGTAACTCAGTTACTTACACCAAAAAGTAATGAAGTTACTGTGAAAAGTAACTATTTAGTTACTTTTTCTTTTAAAAGCTCCCATTAATACCCTTTTAGCCTTCATTTCAGTACGGTTATTGTACTGGAGAATAATACAATGTGTTGATCAACTTGACATGCATTTGCATCACTCAACTCTGCTAAGCCATGTGGTCTACATACAACACACAAAGACATGTTTCAAAGGGCCAATTTATTTCAGGCCAGAACAAATTGACAAAACTATTTCAAATAGCTGCAACATAACATACATAAGTAACAAACAGCATAATAACAACATAGCTGTAAAGCTGGCTTCACCTAAGGAAGGCACACGTAACATACACAAACCCTAACCAGGCAGATTTGAATTGTTGTTTTGGGCTGTAGACGGGATCTGTGATCCAAGACACAACTTACATTTAACTAAAGTGTTCTTTTCTTTGTGCTCGACAAAAAAAAGAAGTGAGAATACCTCCATGTTAAGACACTCGAGTCGAGCCGAGCCGCAGTCGAGCTCCGTTGTTAGTAAACAGACACGCCCACTCCCCTCACCCAGACAGCGCCTCCGGCTTGTGACACAAGAAGATTCAGAAAGACGACACTGCAGCGCTCCAATAAAAACACTCAGATCTTCTGTTTCTAGCCGATACTACATAAAAAAATAACGTCAAATAACGCAGTAACGCATCATGTAGTAACGGTAACCGAGTTACTGAATATAAAAAATACCGCGTTAGATTACTAGTTACCAGAGGTGGGTAGAGTAGCCAGAAATTGTACTCAAGTAAGAGTACTGTTACTTTAGAGATTTATTACTCAAGTAAAAGTAAGGAGTAGTCACCCAAATATTTACTTGAGTAAAAGTAAAAAGTATGTTGTGAAAAAACTACTCAAGTACTGAGTAACTGATGAGTAACATACACACACATATCATATATATATATATACACATACATACATACATACATACATACATACATACATATACACACACATTTATGTATATATATACACACACACATATATATATACAGTATATAATTTATATTTATTTATTTTGCCGTTTTTGTTTACATGTTAAAGGTGTTTTAATGAATATACATGCATGTTTAACACATATAGATTCCTTTCTTTCATGTTGACAAGAATATAAGTTGGTGTATTACCTGATTCTGATGACTTGCATTGATTGTAATCAGACAGTAGTGATGATAACGTCCACGTTTTCAAATGCAGGAGAAAAAAAGTTCCTCCTTTCTGTCTAATACCACATGAAAGTGGTTGGTTTTTGGTATCTTATTTGTCCAGCTTCCATATTTGTTTTCACACACTTTACAAGAAATACATTGGCGGCAAACTCCGTAGCTTGCTAGCTTGTTTGCGCTGGCTTTCGGAGACTCTTATTTTGAAAGCGCAGGCGCGATGGAGCGGCACTTTTATTGTGAAGACAGGAACTGTGCAGTCAGTCTTTAGGCTTTTGACGGGATGTACGTTTGAAATAAAAAAAGTGTCTTTTTTCCTTCACACTTTTGATTGATTGATTGAAACTTGTATTAGTAGATTGTTAGATTGTGTTACCATTTAGTGGTCAATTGTACGGAATATGTACTGTACTGTGGTACAGTACATATTCCGTACAATTGACCACTAAATGGTAACACCCCAATAAGTTTTTCAACTTGTTTAAGTCAGGTCATGTGACCACCTGGCTCTGTTTGATTGGTCCAACGTCACCAGTGACTGCATCTGATTGGTGGAACGGAGTGAACGTCACCAGTGACTGTATTTGTTGAAACGCAGGCACTATGAAGGTCTGTCTGACAGACCAAAACAAACAAAGCGTGCATTAACAGATCGATCAAAATTAGTAGCGAGTAGCGAGCTGAATGTAGATAAAAGTAGCGGAGTAAAAGTAGCGTTTCTTCTCTATAAATATACTCAAGTAAAAGTAAAAGTATGTTGCATTAAAACTACTCTTAGAAGTACAATTTATCCCAAAAGTTACTCAAGTAGATGTAACGGAGTAAATGTAGCGCGTTACTACCCACCTCTGCTAGTTACCGCTGAAACTAACAGCGTTACAGTAACGACACAGGTCATAAATAACTTGCTGTGCCAGTGTATGAAAATACATTCAAGGGTCATTGATCTGATTTACTCACATTGTCCACAAGATGGCAGTAGACCTGTAGCCTTCAGGAACCACCTGGCATGTAAGACTATATGAAGCACAATGCGGTGCCATGCTTTATTGATGTCTGCTGGACACCCTGCTCCATAGTTAGTTGAAAAAGGAGAGAAAAATGCCTGCACACAATCCAACAGATTTATTTACATGAGTGGTTCATCAAGTGTTAGATGGTATGTACACTACATACAACATGAACAAGGAAAAAAGCAGAACAGTGACAACACGACACATGAAGACTGGAAGAAGTTGATTTAGAAATTGAAAGTGCTCTGGCTTTCACCCATTTGGAAGGCGTAACCATCAGCGTTTGCTTCGGGGGCCACGCTCTGCAGCTCCTCGTCCTAGGAAGCAAGGTGAGAGCAGGAGTGAGCTTCAAACACAGACTCAACAGGGTTGATCAAAGATGTCACCTCTTCAGAGAAGTACTTCTCGATCAGGTTGAGGGCGGCTTTGTAGATGGTCTCGTTCTCGTGAGACTGCAGCGCTTCAATGTGGTCCAGTCCGCCGCATTCTTCGATCATCAGGGCCAACTTGTCAGACTCGTCGATTTTGTCACCAGCCTGATGAGAGGACGTACGCACACCTCAAACTACAGTCATATTTTACTCTTCAGCAACCTTAAGATCTCTTAGAATAGGGTTGTATAGTATACCACTACTAGTATGGTATCGCAATACTAATGAATAAGGCTGAAACGAGGCGTCGACATAGTCGACGTCATCGGTTACGTAAATACGTCGACGCCGTTTTTGTGCGTCGGCGCGTCGCATATTTACGTCACACTACTTTACTGTCATGGCGGAGCGCAAAGCAGACGATGCAAGCGAGGGGAAAAAAGCACGCCAAAAGTCGTCAAAAGTGTGGGAGTATTTCAATAAACGGCCTAATAATGTTGTTGTATGCACACTGTGTCGAGCGGAAATGGCCTATCATAGCAGCACAACGGCTATGAACCAACATTTGAAAAGAAAACCCCCGACAGCGTTCTTGCCATCACCATCAACAAGTCAATCGTCCGCGCGCGTATACGTTGTCATTATTACACAAAAACATGAATGTGTCATTTGTATCTGCGTTGTAAATTCTTAAACTAAAGCACCGTTTCGCTCTGAGAGGCGCGTTTGGCGTGCCTGTTCAGTGTTTACAAAGACGCGCTCCTCTTTAACGCTGTGGAGAGGCGGCGGCGGCGAGCGAGCGGCGAGGCGGGGCGCGCCGGGAGCGACGCCGCAATCGTGCCCAGGTGCGCGATCCGCGCAGTTGGAAGAGAAAAGACTTTGTGTAAAATTAAAAGATTGTAAACCTGGCAAAGCCGTCTGGCGTTCAGTCTGTCGGTCCTGAAAGAACCCCACGGCACAAGACGTGTCACAAACGCTAACGTTAATTAGTTGTGCAAATACCTTTTACAACATTAACAGTTACATATACTATGTACAAACCAACAATTAACTTTCACTTTAATCATACTATCATTGTTGTGTTATTAAGCAAAATAAGCAATACTTTTACTTTTGTTGAAATGTTTACACTGTACACTTTTTTGTATTGGATGTTTAGCTTTATTTTTGCACATTTTAGCAAATAAGCAATACTTTAACTTTTGTTGAAATGTTTACACTTGTTACAGAATATTTCCGTTTTGCACTTTTTTGTATTGGATGTTTATCTTTATTTTTGCACATTTTAAAGCAAAATAAGCAATACTTTTACTTTTGAAATGCTTATACTATTCCAGAATATTAAGATTTGCACTGGATGTTTACTTTTATATTTGCACATTAAAAAGCAAATAAGCTACTTTTAATTTTGTTAAATGTTAAAAGTTTTAAATGTTTACATTGTTACAGAATATTTTGTCATGTTGTTGTCAATGTTGACTGACTAGTGGCCATACTTTTTTTTTTGTAAATAAAAGCAATGCCTTTTGAAAAAACTGGCCTACATTTATTTTTCCCTCTTCATTTTAAATAAATAAAAAAAATCGGTAAAAAGGAAAAATAATCTATAGATTAATCGAAAAAAATAATCTATAGATTAACCGATTAATCGAAAAAATAATCTATAGATTAATCGATAGAAAAATAATCGTTAGCTGCAGCCCTACTAATGAATCATATTCGGTACTATACTGCCTCTAAAAAGTACTGGTCACACCCCCCTTTCTTAACAGGCATGACGGCGCGTTGTCACGTGGTGACATTGCTGGTTTTACGAGCAGAGGAGCATGTTGGGCAGCGCACACACACGGAGTACTTACAAGCAGACACAGTGTGTAGACAGAAAAGGGAGAATGAACGCATTTTGGTGTAAAAAGTCAAGATAAAGGTGAAGTTATAACACTGAAACACCCTCAGGAAGAGCTGCTTTAAGACATGGCTAGCTAGTTAGCGGCTAACGTCCATCCAGTGTTTTAGCTACTTCTAAATCACTAATCCTCGCCTCCATGGCGACAAATAAAGGGAGTTTCTTACAGGTAACATTATCACTGGAGGAGGAGCTTCACTACACACCATAGGAGGATACAATAGCTCACTGGCGTCACAATGTAAACAAATGCCATGTGTGGATCTACACCTGACATCCACTGTAATGATACCAAGTACAGTAAAATATTTTCATGCAAAAATAATGTATTTTTTTATACATTTTACATGCCTGTGATTAATGCGATGATTTTGTGTGATTAATCACATGAGTTACTTGTTAATTTTGACAGCCCTAGTTTTCATATTTTCTGAGTTGACAACTGCCAAAGATCATTTATTGCACTTCAGCAGTTGAAGCCATTCATCAACGCTCTGAGGTTTACTGGCACCGTCTAGTGGTTAAGTGCTGCAATTACACCAAAGCAATATTTTCCCCAATGGCATTATTATGGTTTTCCATGGAAAAAAAGCATAGTCTAAGGATTAGTCTATTAAAATATAGCAGTTATCTTCCACCCAACTCTCTCATTTGAGTCACACATAAAGAGTGTTACTCAAACAGCCTTCTTTCATCTCCTTAATATCACTCAAATGTCTCTTTTTCTCCACCACAGACGCTGAGGTCATTATTCATGCGCTCACTAGGTCTCCATTACTGTAACCTATTATTTTGGGGGCTCCTTATGTCTAGCATTAGAAGATTACAGTTGGTACAAAATGTTGTTGCATTACCGCGGATCGTGCGGATGAAATTTAAAAAAAATTAGATTTTATACGCGGGTCGGGTCGGGTGGTTGAAATAAAAAAAATTTTGATTTTAAATAGATTCAGGCGGGTGGCAGTTAAACCAATTGGTAAATATATATACATAGTTAAATGTTGTTACCCACATACGAAAAACGAGCAGGCACCTGCAGCATATGCCACAACAGAAGAAAAAAAAAAAAAAGAGATGGACACTTTTACTGAGCGGAGAAGGGACGCCTCGCCGGGGTCCGGGACCGAGGCCCCTTCCCCCGAGAGGGCCCCACCGGGAGCCGTAGCTGAGGCGATCCGCGAGAAGGGCCCGACGCACGTCCAGGGTCACCACCGCGCCCACCGCACCGACACCCCGCCTCGTCCGCCTTTGCCGGCGTCACGCGCAGCAGGTAAGCAGCTTACCTGCCCGCCACCCCCGGGGCCGGGGGCGCGTAACAGGGGTCACTCCGCGCGCAGTGCGCTCACGAAAGGGGTGGGGCTCACCCTGGTTGATATAGACAGCAGCTAGGACGGTGGCCATGGAAGTTGGAACCCGCTAAGGAGTGTGTAACAACCCACCTGCCGAATCAACTAGCCCTGAAAATGGATGGCGCTCGAGCGTCGGGCCCATATACCCGGCCGTCGCCGGCAGCGAGACACGCTTGGAGGTGCGCTCAGCGCGGCTCCCATATGATTGCGCACTGGTGTGCGTCTGGGTCGTGACAGCGTGGCACGCGAATGTCTGTGTTGCATTGGATCAGTCTCCTTTCTTTAACAGGCAAAAGCTTTATAACCTCACTAATGCCTTGCATCGTCTATATTAGATATATAACAACGGGCGGGTGCGGGCGGATGCGGTTCTGATCAAATGTTACATCGGGTGGACTGCGGATGGTTGACGACTTTCTGATGCGGTTGCGGATGAAATAATTGCCTATCCGCGCATCTCTAGTCTGCGGGCTTTAGAGCGTTTTCTATTGGGGCTCCAGTACTCTGGAATGCCCTACCGCTAACAGTTACCGATGCTACCTCAGTAGAAGCATTCAAGTCCCATCTTAAAACTCATTTATACAAAGAGACCAGTTGTGAGTGAGTGAATTATATTTATACAGCGCTTTTTCTCTAGTGAATCAAAGCGCTTTACTTAGTGAAAGCCAATATCTAAGTTCCATTTAAAGCAGTATGGGTGGCACTGGGAGCAGGTGGGTGAAGTGTCTTGCCCAAGGACACAACGGCAGTGACTAGGATGGCGGCAGCGGGGATCGAACCTGCAACCCTCAAGTTGCTGGCACGGCCGCTCTACCAACCGAGCTATGCCGCCCCAAAATGGTGGGGCGGTTGATCTGCCGTCTCTCTTTTCTACTCTGCCCCTCTCTCGCGGGGAATTGACTGATAATGGGAGTCGTTTGGACCTGCAAGAGGTCTGAGGAGAAAGTGTGTATCGTATTTTCCGCACTATTAGCCGCACCTAAAAACCACAAATTTACTCAAAAGCTGACAGTGCGGCTTTTAACCCGGTGCGCTTTATATATGGATTACTATTACGATTCATTTTCATAAAGTTTAGGTCTCGCAACTACGGTAAACAGCCGCCATCTTTTTTCCCGGTAGAACAGGAAGCGCTTCTTCTACGCAAGCAACCGCCAAGGTAAGCACCCGCCCCCATAGAACAGGAAGCGCTTCTTCTTCTACTGTAAGCAACCACCCGCCCGCGTAGAAGTAGAAAAAGCGCGCGGATATTACCGTACCGGTACGTTTCATTTCCTTTGTGTGTTTACATCTGTAAAGACCACAAAATGGCTCCTACTAAGCGTCAGGGATCCGGTTCATGAAAAGACGCAATCTCTCCATCCGCACACGGATTACTATTTCACAGCAACTGATATTCCTGTGAACCGCACTGTGGATACAACGGGAGCACGTACGGTGAATATTCGCACCACAGGGAATGAGAAGTCATCCTTCACTGTGGTTCTAGCTTGCCATGCTAATGGCCAGAAACTTCCACCCATGGTGATATTCAAAAGGAAGACCTTGCCAAAAGAGACCTTTCCAGCCGGCGTCATCATAAAAGCTAACTCGAAGGGATGGATGAAGAAAAGATGAGCGAGTGGTTAAGGTAAGTTTAAGTTTACGCGAAGAGGCCGGGTGGCTTTTTTCACGCAGCTCTGTCCATGTTGATATACGACTCCATGCGCGCCCACATCACGCTGGTTTTAATATATTATTAAAGTTTGACTGACCTATTTGACTGTTTTTTTGACATTCCTTTAGCGCAGTTAGATGCGGCTTACAACACGGGGCGGCTTATGGTGCGGAAAATACGGTATACTTTGTTTCTAACAACGTTGCAGTTAAAAACAATGCAATTTAATGAAAAAAAATCAACCTCGCCTAATTTCAGACTGCGAACCAGAACACAAGGGTCCAAGTGTGTTGCACCTACCAAGAATATGTTGGTGATGGCGTCCAAGATGACCAGGACAGTCTTGCTGTCCTTGGAGGAGAGCAGGGTGAGAAGAGGCTCCAGCACATTGCACTGCACCAGGTGCACCACCTGCTCCACAGTGCCCCCGCTGGTGAAATTTGTAACTGCCCACACGGCCTCCTTCTGGGTTTTGTAGTCGCCCTGCACCAAGACAACCACGCAGTGTGAGTGAGATAACGGGAAGAGTGGCGGGAGAAGCAATAACCTACCCTGATCAGCACGTTGACCAAATGTGGAACCAGGCCTGCATCCATGACCTCCTGGATCTGGCTCTCTTTTCCCGCAGTGATGTTGGATAAAGTCCAGGCGGCCTCCTTCTGAATGTTGGCCTTGTTGTGGCACAGTAACGGGGGAAACATGGCCAGGACCCCGGCATTGAGCACCGCCTGAGTCTGCTCGTCTGTGCCCGTCACGATGTTACCGATGGCACGCAGGGAGGCGGTCTGAGGATAGGGCGAGGAAGAGGCCTTAGTTCCTTCAGGCCGCACGACGAGACCAAGTCTTGGAGGTACTAACCAACACAGAGATCTCTCCGCAGCCCAGCAGTTGCACCAGGCGAGGCACCAGGCCCGCTTGGACCACCACCTCGATGCGGTCATTGGTGCCGTCGGTCAGGTAGGACACGCCCCAGCAGGCGTCCGTCATCACCTCCTTGTCGGCGTGGTGGAGGAGACGGATGAGGGCGGGGAGGAGCTGCTGGATGGTACTTATAGGAGGGGACGGGTTCTTGTTGCGGCACAGGTTGGACACGGTCCACGCCACATTTCTCAGGTAAGCCGACTGGGGAAAACATACAAATAACTAGATGAGGCGATTCTTGAAGAAATGACGTGTGAATGCACCAATGCTGACAGAATGTAAGAATAGTTTGAATGTTGAACAGTTTGAATTTCCAGGATAAACGGAATTTGGTTTGGAATGTGTTAGTTGGACTAGTTCAGGGGTCGGCAACCTTTACCAGTCAAAGAGCCATTTTGACCAGTTTCACAAATTAAAGATAACAAAGGGAGCCAAATTTTTTTTTGAAATTTAAAATGAAATAATGCATAAGATACACTACAATCAGCGTGCCTGATCAGCCACATGTTGTATGGGGCTTCCGCTTGCTCACGTAGGTGACAGCAATGCATACTTGGTCAACAACCACACAGGTTACACTGACGGTGGCGGTATAAAAAAAACTTTAACACTCTTACTAATAATGCGCCACACTGTGAACCCACACCAAACAAGAATGACAAACACATTTCGGGAGAACATCTGCACCGTAACACAACATAAACACAACAGGACAAATACCCAGAATCCCATGCAGCCCTAACTCTTCCGGGCTACATTATACACCCCCGCCCACCTCAACCGACGCACAGAGGGGGGGGGTTGATGTGTGAGGGAGCAGGCTTGGGGTGGGGGCGGGGTTTGGTGGTAGCAGGGGTGTATAATGTAGCCCGGAAGAGTCAGGGCTGCATGGGATTCTGGGTGTTTGTTCTGTTGTGTTAAGGTGCAGATGTTCTCCCGAAATGTGTTTGTCATTCTTGTTTGGTTTTGGTTCAAAGTGTGGCGCATTATTAGTAAGAGTGTTAAAGTTGTTTTATATGGTCACCGTCAGTGTAACCTGTGTGGCTGTTGACCAAGTATGCCTTGCTGTCACGTACGTGTGCAAGCAGAAGATGTATATTGTATAACAAGTGTTGGGCTGGCACGCTGTTAATACAGATTGTAGAGGGCGCCAAATGTTGTACCATCATGGCACGCCCTTATTATAGCCGTAAGGGTGAAAATCGGTGAAAATTAATCCCGGGAGTTTTCTGCGAGAGGCACTGAAATCCGGAAGTCTCACGGGAAAATTGGGGGGGTTCAGCAAGTAAGCTGCTGAGCCGCATGAGAGTGATCAAAGAGCCGCATGCGGCTCCGGAGCTGCGGGTTGCTGACCCCTGGACTAGTTGAATCGGTTGAAAAATGTGGAAGTTTGAAAAATGGATAATTCATTTTGAATGGGGAAAATGTCTCTAAAAACTGGGAATTCGGGATATTTGTTTTTAACTGTTGAAGGAGAGCAAGCAATTCCTCAACAGGCTGAATATTTTGGAGTTGGAACGGTTTGAATCGGATAAAAAATGTGGGAATTGTGGGAAATTCATGGAAATTTGGGATTTTTTTGGAAAATGTTAAGAGACTTGATGGTTGGTGTTGGAATTTATCAAGTCGGTCGAGAAATGAAGTCGTAACATTTTTCATTGAGAAGTGTCATTAAGGAATTGAAGAAAAAAACGGGAATTTTTCCAGTTCAAAAAACAACTGTGTTTTTGTCCTGATTAAGAGGAATGTTTAGACAGTGGAACGCTTGGTGTGTTGAAAAATGTGGAAGGAGTGGTCGCCAAAAAAAGGGTCAAAAAAGTGTTCATATATATATATATATATATATATACACACACACTTTTTTGACCCTTTTTTTGGCGACCACTCCTTCCACATTTTTCAACAGCTATATATACACACACCGGTATATATATATACTGTCAAAACATTCCTCTTAATCAGGACAAAAACAGTTGTTTTTTGAACTGGAAAAATACCTGGTTTTCCTTTTATTCCTTAATGCCATTTCTTAATTAAAAATGTTACTACTGTATTTTTCGGTGTATAAGTCGCAGCGGACGAAAATGCATAATAAAGAAGGGAAAAAAACATATATAAGTCGCATTTTTTGGGGAAATGTATTTGACCACTCCTTCCACATTATTCAACAGCTATATATATATATATATATATATATATATATATATATATATATATATATATAGCTGTTGAAAAATGTGGAAGGAGTGGTCAAATACATTTCCCCAAAAAATGCGACTTATATTTTTCCACATTTTTCAACAGCTATATATATATATATATATATATATATATATATATATATACACACCGGTATATATATATATTGGCCCTAGTGTGTGGATGTGAGTGTGAATGTTGTCTGTCTATCTGTGTTGGCCCTGCGATGAGGTGGCGACTTGTCCAGGGTGTACCCCGCCTTCCGCCCGATTGTAGCTGAGATAGGCTCCAGCGCCCCCCGCGACCCCAAAGGGAATAAGCGGTAGAAAATGGATGGATGTATGTATATATATATAGCTGTTGAAAAATGTGGAAGGAGTGGTCGCCAAAAAAAGGGTCAAAAAAGTGTGTATATATATATATATATATATATATATATATATATATATATATATATATAAACACTTTTTTGACCCTTTTTTGGCGACCACTCCTTCCACATTTTTCAACACACTTCAAGCGTTCCACTGTCAAAACATTCCTCTTAATCAGGACAAAAACAAAGTTGTTTTTTGAACTGGAAAAATACCTGGTTTTCCTTTTATTCCTTAATTAAAAATGTTACTACTACTATTATATATATATATATATATATATATATATATATATATATATATATGTGTATATATATAAAAAAGGGAATTCCTGGAATTTTTTTAACTTGGAAAATGATAATTTGAATGTCCAGGATGAGTGGAATGTGTTGAAGGTGGAATGGTTTGAATAGGTTGAAAAATGTGGAATTGGTGGAAGTTTGAAAAATGGCCAATTTATTTTAAATGGAAAAAATGTCCCGGAAAACATGGAATTCTGGGAAATCTGTGAATTTGTCAAGGGAAAGCCCGCGACTCCCGAATAGGCTAGACCGGGGGTCGGCAACCCGCGGCTCTAGAGCCGCATGCGGCTATTTAGCGCCGCCCTAGTGGCTCTCTGGAGCTTTTTCAAAAATGTATGAAAAATGGAAAAAGATGAGGGGGGAAAAAATATTTTTGGTTTTAATATGGTTTCTGTAGGAGGACAAACATGACACAAAACCTCCCTAATTGTTATAAAGCACACGGTTTATATTAAACATGCTTCACTGATTCAAGTATTTGGCGAGCGCCGTTTTGTCCTACTAATTATGGCGGTCCTTGAACTCACCGTAGTTTGTTTACATGTATAACTTTCTCCGACTTTTTAGGACGTGTTTTATGCTACTTCTTTTTCTGTCTTATTTTGTCCACCAAACTTTTAAGGTTGTGCATGAATGCACAAAGGTTTTGTTGATGTTATTGACTTGTGTGGAGTGCTAATCGGGCATATTTGGTCACTGCATGACTGCAAGCTAATCGATGCTAACATGCTATTTAGGCTAGCTATATGTACATATTGCATCATTTGTAGCTATATTTGAGGTCATTTATTTTCCGTTAAGTCCTCTTAATTCAATTTATATCTCATGACACACTATCTGTATGTAATATGGCTTTTATTTTTTTTGAGGCTCCAGACAGATTTGTTTTTGTATTTTTGGTCCAATATGGCTCTTTCAACATTTTGGGTTGCCGACCCCTGGGTTAAACGGTTTGAATCAAAACCGGATGAAAAACGTGGAAGGGAGAATGCGCCAAAATATGCAGAAGAAAAATAAGAATAAATGGATGAATTTTGGTGTAGAAAACCAAATGTTTTGGAGCATTCACACAATAAATTGCATTTTTTCCTGCGCACAGAACCTAAACTGTCAGCTGCATGCGTGCAGACGGACTAGTGACTCCAAGTACTTACACTTAATAGAGAAAGGTCTGGAACTGTGATCAGACTCAGCAGGGGGGCCACAGCTCCATACTTGATCACCATGTCCCTCATAGCTGATCCATCACCTGTTTATTATATTCACAACACACTTTGTTTAGTCTGGCCAGTAGAAAGTCCGTTGCGTAAGATTCAATGAAGAATGTCACCTGCAATGTTTCCAAGAGCCCAGACGGCCTGCTCACTGATGTGCTGGTGAGGGGAAATGATCAGGCGGATGAAGGCGGGGATGGCTCCGCCCTCGACCACGGCGGCCGTCTGGTCGGACGTCCCAGAGGCAATGTTGGTCAGTGCCCAGGAAGCCTCGAACTGGATGGGAGGGCACGAGGACAGCCCCAGGAAGGACACAAACTTGGAGATAAGACCCGCACTGATGATCTGGCAGATGGGGGGATGCTTCTCCCGGGACAGCAGTTTGCTTTTTTTTCCCAACAAACACAAAAGAAAGTGACTTTTCGTGGCAAGAAATCAGTTTGTGTGCGTTGAAAAAAACAATATTTACCGCGCTGCTTGTGTTGCCTGGAGCTGGGTCTCCATGTTGCCGCTGTTCACGCCAGTGAGGATCTCTGCAACACTCCATTGACCCGATGTCTTACATGTGCAGAGGAGATCCATGTCAGTCATGTCCACAAAACATTCGCTTGAATGGAGAAGGACTAAACACATGGCTGCATCCTTCTCAGACATTATGCAACTGTAACCACCTGACGTTTACCAAGATCCCCACTAGTAGTAGTAGTATTCTTCCTGGGGTCTAAAACTTCAAAACGCATGGACACACCTTCATACAGTAACAATACCAGACAAATACCATCTGATGGCCACCAGAGTACCAGTCTGATCTTGTTACTTACGCAGCACCAATAGGGTACATGGTTATTGGATGACACCCTTGTGGGTACCATCTGAGGATTACTCCACTTTATGCGGTGTTATGTGGTTTTGGATACCCCGCCTTCCGCCCGATTGTAGCTGAGATAGGCTCCAGCGCCCCCCGCGACCCCGAAGGGAATAAGCGGTAGAAAATGGATGGATGGATGGATGTGGTTTTGGATAAAAACTGTTGCACTTTACTGACCCTTTCCAAAAATTTTGAATATCATGGAAAAGTGTATTTACTTCTATTAGGGTTGTACGCTATACCAGTACTAGTATAGTACCGCGATACTAATTAATCATACTCTGTATTATACTGCCTCTAAAAAGTAGCGCGACGCATTTTGGTGTAAAAAGTCAAGATAAAGGTGAAGTTTAAGGCTGAAACGACGCGTCGACGTAGTCGACGTCATCGGTTACGTAAATACGTCGACGCCGTTTTTGTGCGTCGGCGCGTCGCATATTTACGTCACTCTACTTTACTGTCACGGCGGAGCGCAAAGCAGACGATGCGAGCGAGGGGAAAAAAGCACGCCAAAAGTCGTCAAAAGTGTGGGAGTATTTCAATAAACGGCCTAATAATGTTGTTGTATGCACACTGTGTCGAGCGGAAATGGCCTATCATAGCAGCACAACGGCTATGAACGAACATTTGAAAAGAAAATCCCCGACAGCGTTCTTGCCATCACCATCAAGTCAATCGTCCGCGTGCGTATACGTTGTCATTATTACACAAAAACATGAATGTGTCATTTGTATCTGCGTTGTAAATTCATAAACTAAAGCACCGTTTCGCTCTGAGAGGCGCGTTTGGCGTGCCTGTTCAGTGTTTACAAAGACGCGCTCCTCTTTAACGCTGTGGAGAGGCGGCGGCGGCGGCGAGCGAGCGGCGAGGCGGGGCGCGCCGGGAGCGACGCCGCAATCGTGCCCAGGTGCGCGATCCGCGCAGTTGGAAGAGAAAAGACTTTGTGTAAAATTAAAAGATTGTAAACCTGGCAAAGCCGTCTGGCGTTCAGTCTGTCGGTCCTGAAAGAACCCCACGGCACAAGACGTGTCACAAACGCTAACGTTAATTAGTTGTGCAAATACCTTTTACAACATTAACAGTTACATATACTATGTACAAACCAACAATTAACTTTCACTTTAATCATACTATCATTGTTGTGTTATTAAGCAAAATAAGCAATACTTTTACTTTTGTTGAAATGTTTACACTGTACACTTTTTTGTATTGGATGTTTAGCTTTATTTTTGCACATTTTAGCAAATAAGCAATATTTTTACTTTTGTTGAAATGTTTACACTTGTTACAGAATATTTCCGTTTTGCACTTTTTTGTATTGGATGTTTATCTTTATTTTTGCACATTTTAAAGCAAAATAAGCAATACTTTTACTTTTGAAATGCTTATACTATTCCAGAATATTAAGATTTGCACTGGATGTTTACTTTTATATTTGCACATTAAAAAGCAAATAAGCTACTTTTAATTTTGTTAAATGTTAAAAGTTTTAAATGTTTACATTGTTACAGAATATTTTGTCATGTTGTTGTCAATGTTGACTGAGTGGCCATACTTTTTTTTTTTGCAAATAAAAGCCATGCCTTTTGAAAAAACTGGCCTACATTTATTTTTTCCTCTTCATTTTAAATTTAAAAAAAATCGGTAAAAGGAAAAATAATCTATAGATTAATCGAAAAAATAATCTATAGATTAACCGATTCATCGAAAAAATAATCTATAGATTAATCGATAGAAAAATAATCGTTAGGTGCAGCCCTAGTGAAGTTATAACACTGCAACACCCTCAGGAAGAGCTGCTTTAAGACATGGCTAGCTAGCTAGCGGCTAACATCCATCCACAGTGTTTTAGCTACTTCTAAATCACTAATCCGGTTCTCAATGCCGACAAATAAAGCAAGTTTCTTACACGTAGCATTATCACTGGAGGACGAGGAATTGCTAATCATGCATCATTACACACCGTAGGAGGATACAATAGTTCACCGGCGTCACAATGTAAACAAATGCCATGGGTGGATCTACACCTGACATCCACTGTAATGATACCAAGTACAGGAGCATATCTAGTCAATATTACTATGATTACATCGATATTTCTTATGATCAGAAAATTCCTGTTTTTTAAATTCATATAATGTTTATAAAGTCAGTAAATACGTCCCTGGACACATGAGGACTTTGAATATGACCAATGTATGATCCTGTAACTACTTGGTATCACATCCATACCTAAATGTGTGGTATCATCCAAAACTAATGTCAAGTATCAAAGAAGAGAAGAATAAGTGATTATTACATTTTAACAGAAGTGTAGATAGAACATGTTCAAACAGAAAATAAGCAGATATTAACAGTAAATGAACAAGTAGATTAATAATCAATTTTTACAGTTTGTCCCTCATAATGTGTACAAAATAATAGGTGTATAAATGACACAATATGTTACTGCAGACTAATTAGGAGTCTTTGTTTGTTTACTTACTACTAAAAGACAAGTTGTCTAGTATGTTCACTATTTTATTTAAGGACTAAATTACAATAATAAACATATGTTTCATGTACACTAACATTTTTTGTTCAAATAAAGACAATGCCATTTTTTTGTGGTCCTCTTTATTTAGAAAAGTATCGAAGTACATTTTGGTACCGGTACCTTTAGTATAATTATATAATACGTGTTGCATTTCATTTTCTGAACGAATACATTCAATGAGAAATTAAAAAGTACATCATTGACATCTCCAGGCCATATAAAGTCAGGTGGCGTGACAGATCTGGCCCCCGAGCCTTGAGTTTGACGCCTGTGCTAAAATATCCTTGCTGCTTCTATAAGATGACTGAACAAGCAGGATATACAGTGGGACAAAAAAGTATTTAGTCAGCCACCGATTGTACAAGTTCTCCCACTTAAAATGATGACAGAGGTCTGTAATTTTCATCATAGGTACACTTCAACTGTGAGAGACAGAATGTGAAAAAAAAATCCAGGAATTCACATTGTAGGAATTTTAAAGAATTTATTTGTAAATCATGGTGGAAAATAAGTATTTGGTCACTTCAAACAAGGAAGATCTCTGGCTCTCACAGACCTGTAACTTCTTCTTTAAGAAGCTCTTCTGTCCTCCACTTGTTACCTGTATTAATGACACCTATTTGAACTGGTTATCTGTATAAAAGACACCTGTCCACAGCCTCAAACAGTCAGACTCCAAACTCCACTATGGCCAAGACCAAAGAGCTGTCGAAGGACACCAGGAAAAGAATTGTAGACCTGCACCAGACTGTGAAGAGTGAATCTACAATAGGCAAGCAGCTTGGTGTGAAAAAATCAACTGTGGGAGCAATTATCAGAAAATGGAAGACATGCAAGACCACTGATAATCTCTCTCGATCTGGGGCTCCACGCAAGATCTCATCCCGTGGGGTCAAAATGATCATGAGAACGGTGAGCAAAAATCCCAGAACCACACGGGGGGACCTGGTGAATGACCTGCAGAGAGCTGGGACCAAAGTAACAAAGGTTACCATCAGTAACACACTACGCCGACAGGGAATCAAATCCTGCAGTGCCAGACGTGTCCCCCTGCTTAAGCCAGTGCATGTCCAGGCCCCTCTGAAGTTTGCCAGAGAGCACATGGATGATACAGCAGAGGATTGGGAGAATGTCATGTGGTCAGATGAAACCAAAATAGAACTTTTTGGTATAAACTCAACTCGTCGTGTTTGGAGGAAGAAGAATACTGAGTAGCATCCTAAGAACACCATACCTACTGTGAAGCATGGGGGTGGAAACATCATGCTTTGGGGCTGTTTTTCTGCTAAGGGGACAGGCCGACTGATCCGTGTTAAGGAAAGAATGAAGGGGGCCATGTATCGTGAGATTTTGAGCCAAAACCTCCTTCCATCAGTGAGAGCTTTGAAGATGAAACGTGGCTGGGTCTTCCAGCATGACAATGATCCCAAACACACCGCCCGGGCAACGAAGGAGTGGCTCCGTAAGAAGCATTTGAAAGTCCTGGAGTGGCCTAGCCAGTCTCCAGACCTCAACCCAATAGAAAATCTATGGAGGGAGTTGAAAGTCCGTGTTGCTCGGCGACAGCCCCAAAACATCACTGCTCTCGAGAAGATCTGCATGGAGGAATGGGCCAAAATACCAGCTACTGTGTGTGCAAACCTGGTAAAGACCTATAGTAATCGTTTGACCTCTGTTATTGCCAACAAAAGGTTATATTGCAAAGTATTGTGTTGAATTTTTGTTACTGACCAAATACTTATTTTCCACCATAATTTACAAATAAATTCTTTAAAAATCCTAGAATGTGAATTCCTGGATTTTTTTTTCACATTCTGTCTCTCACAGTTGAAGTGTACCTATGATGAAAATTACAGACCTCTGTCATCATTTTAAGTGGGAGAACTTGCACAATCGGTGGCTGACTAAATACTTTTTTGCCCCACTGTACATCTGTGATAATTACCAGAAAGACGTCAAACATGTGTTGGTTACCAATATTTGAATGTATGAAGAACACATTGAAGGATTACCAAAACTAAACATCTTATGTGACGATTAGCGGTTACTCCGACGTGGAGACGGACCGGAAGTGTGTACTTTGCAACGTTTAATGGCGTCCAGCCTTACCTGCTTGTTTTGGTTCTTCTCCTGGAGAGGGGAGGTGGCGTCCTCGGGAAGCTCACTCACGTTCCTTCTTTTGAACATTTGGTCATCTTTCTTGGCTTTGCGGAGTTCGACGGAGACCATCACCCTCCTGCGTCGAAGCTCCTAACATTTTTTTTTTTTACGTAATAAAACGATTAACAAAGTACCAACCATTTATTAAAGTAAACAAGTGATTTTCTAAGGAAATAACATTTATTAAAAAAATATATTTACACAATACTTATTTTTTTTACGTAAAAAAAAAAAAAGTGATTAGAAAATACCTCACATTTGTTACGTAAATAAATACGTGTTTAGCGTAGCGACTAACTAACTAACTACCACACTTACATTCACATCTTTGCCTTTGTTCTTGAACTTATTCAGACGTTCGGCGTTCTCGGACATTTTTGCCTCCTCCCAAGTGTCAAAAGAAGCTCGTCGGCAGGAAAAAAGTTGATGTTATAAAGCAGTTCCTGTCCACCCCCCCACAGAAGAAGAACGTTGTTAGCTAACAAGTCAACTTGGCGCCGCTGCCTCGTGACACTTTAGCGTGACGTCAGCGCACGTATAAAGCACGACAAGTCGACAAATTTAAAAAAAAATTAATAATAATAATTTCGACTACCAATCCAAATTATAAACCGTGTAAAGTTGTAAAATGTGTTTTAATCGATTAAATATCGCGAGGGGAAAAAAAGCAGCACTTACTCACCGGCTGGTGGAGAAAAGAGTGAGTGTGACAGAAATGCCGCACAGACCTTTAAATTCCTGGAAGCGAGCCTTCTGATTGGACAGTTTGAGCAGCAGAAGCCAAGCAAGCCACGCCATTGGACGGTTTGAAAGAAAACACCGCGCATACCGGAAAGGGTGTCACTTCCCGTAATACCGCGAGATTTATGAACGCAGCGTGATTTCATTATGTTTTGTTTTAATCTGCCGCTCGTATTGCTCTTGTTTGTTTTATTCTTGTTGTTGTTTTTTGTAGGATACAGAACCCCCTGGGTGTGAAATAAATGACTATATGAGCCGTTATCCTGTCAACAATGCGTCCTGTGTAAACCTCACTGCGTCACTTTTAACACTTCGTGCTCAGGGTTTTAAATTCTCTTACAATGGATGCTGCTGGTAATTCATATTTTTACGCACAAATACATTTAAAACCATAATTTGCTCTTATTTTGAAGGCATATACTGTTTTGTTTTCAAAACTATGCTCCACCACAACGTGTCACCACTTCCGCTCTTAGCGTCTTCAAAATAAGAGCACAAGGCATATACTGTATAACTTTACAGCAGCGTTTCTCAAAGTGTGGGGCGCGCCCCACTGGTGGGGAATAGAGACATGACAGGTGGGGCGCGAGGAACGGGAGGAAATTTCACTTTAAATTTTATTTATTTATTATTATATTCTTAGATTATTTTTTTTACTATGCTTTCATTTTCTATACACACTGTAAATCACTTTGTGATTCTGTCTGTGAAATCCGCTATATAAATAAATGGAAATTACCGGTACTTATTTTTACTGTAGGCTTTATATTTCTCGGTACGAGCGAAAGTTTGACAGACATAGCAACAGTAACTAATGGGGGCGGGGCTAAACGGAACAAACTTTCGCGCGGATGGGTAGCAGGCTAATGTGTGGACCACAATTACACAAATACATACATTTGTGACTCGCACCTCAAAGGTCGTCGAGCCAGAGCCAGCGCCTGCAGAGAAACAAAAATGTGACGGGCACACACTGTGTCATTCACCGGGAAGCACTCGCGTCAAGGCAGCTCAGCCCCGATCTCAATGAGGTTTTAACATGTTGTGAGCGCGGTAAATTTGATCAAAACACGACCACTGAAAGTGCGACTGTTCTCTGCACTGTGTGAGGAAATGGGAGCTGATCATACAGCCGTGCTGTTTCACAGTGAAGCAAGGTGGCTCTCCTGGGGGAAAGTGCTGTCACTTGCCCTGTCTTGCCAAATGCATAGCTCCTCCTTTTTTTTTGTGCAGAGATTGCAAAGTGGCACTTTTATTTTATTTATTATTGAACTTGATGCAAGTTATTTGATTTATTATTGAACTTGATGCAAGTTATAACACTTTTATTTGATTTATTATTGAACTTGATGCAAGTTATAACACATTTTTGATTTATTATTGAACTTGATGCAAGTTATAACACATTTTTGATTTATTATTGAACTTGATGCAAGTTATAACACTTTTTTTGATTTATTATTGAACTTGATGCAAGTTATTTGATTTATTATTGAACTTGATGCAAGTTATAACACTTTTATTTGATTTATTTTTTCAACTTGATGCAAGTTATAACACTTGTTTTATTTATTATTGAACTTGATGCAAGTTATAACACTTTTTTGATTTATTATTGAACTTGATGCAAGTTATTTGATTTATCATTGAACTTGATGCAAGTTATAACACTTTTATTTGATTTATTATTGAACTTGATGCAAGTTATAACACATTTTTGATTTATTATTGAACTTGATGCAAGTTATAACACTTTTTTGATTTATTATTGAACTTGATGCAAGTTATAACACTTTTTTTGATTTATTATTGAACTTGATGCAAGTTATTTGATTTATTATTGAACTTGATGCAAGTTATAACACTTTTATTTGATTTATTATTGAACTTGATGCAAGTTATAACACTTTTGTTATATTTATTATTGAACTTGATGCAAGTTATAAAACTTTTTTGATTTATTATTGAACTTGATGCAAGTTATAACACTTTTATTTGATTTATTATTCAACTTGATGCAAGTTATAACACTTTTGTTTTATTTATTATTGGACTTGATGCTAGTTATAACACTTTTTTGATTTATTATTGAACTTGATGCAAGTTATTTGATTTATTATTGAACTTGATGCAAGTTATAACACTTTTATTTGATTTATTATTGAACTTGATGCAAGTTATAACACTTTTTTAAAATCTATTATTGAACGTGATGCAAGTTATAACACTTTTGTTTTATTTATTGAACTTGATGGAAGTTATTTTATTTATTATTGAACTTGATGCAAGTTATAACACAGCTGCACAGTTATTTTATTTATTATTGAACTTGATGTTATTTTATGTTATTGAGTTTGAATGTATACAACTTGATATTCAATAAATTTGAAAATGTTAAAGCTTGGCATTAGCGCTCTGTTGGGGCGATGGGGGCAGGTGGGGCTTGAAAACTCCCCCTTGTCCAAAGTGGGGGATGACAAAAAAAGTTTGAGAACCACTGCTTTACAGTATATGCATTGAGCTCTTATTTTGAAGGCATATGCTGTTTTGTTTTCAAAACTCCGCCCCACCACAACGTGTCACCACTTCCGCTCTTAGCGCCTTCAAAATAAGAACTCAAGGCATATACTGTATAACAGCGCATAACTGAGCTGTTATACAGTATGTAACCTATCTTTATGGACTTGCCTCTTTGTGGTGTTAAGTTCCTGTTATGATAACAGGAACTTAACATCACAAAGAGGCAAGTCCATAAACAATTCTATTATTACTTTTGTATCAAATGTGTCACTCGGTGTGTTGTTTTAGGGCGTTTTTGCTTACTAAGCAAATGTAGTTCCCAGACTTTTATTCATCGAGCACCTTTTGCAGAATAAAGTGAAACGTAGTCTGTCAATCACTTTGCGTTTTATGGCCACGTGTGACTTCTAGGAGTTAACCAGCTTATTTATAGTGGCCTGTTGAGCATGTAAGTCACGTATGAACTTCTATATTCGCAGGAATTGGGCACACACACGGAGAGGAAAAACACAAAAATCTAAACCACAGGTGTCAAACTCAAGGCTCAGGGGCCAGAACTGACCCGCCACTCATTTATTGTGGTCCGCAGTTATTTATTGTGGCCTGCAGTCATTTAAGTAGCCATCCACATCATTTAATATAGCCTGTTACTTCATTTTTAAGGAGCCAACCCTTCATTTAAGTAGCCAGTCACTCATTTATTGTGGCCCGCACTCATTCAAGTAGCCACCACACAATTTAGCATGGCCTGTCACTTCATTTTTTAAGGAGCCTACCCTTCATTTAAGTAGCCAGCCATCCACTTAAATGACCTGCCACTCATTTAAGTGGCCTGCTACACAATTTAAAACGGCCTGTCACTTCATTTAAAGTGCCTTACCCTTCATTTAAGTAGCCTGCCACTCATTTAAGTAGCAGCCACTCATGTATTGTGGCCTGACACTCATTTAAGTAGCCAGCCACTCATTTATTGTGGCCTGCCACTCATTTAAGTAGCCCGCCACTCATTTAATATGGCCTGCCACACAATTTAAAATTGTCTGTCACTTCATTAAAAATGGCCTGTCATTTCATTTAAAGTGGCTTACCCTTCATTCAAGTAGCCTGCAAGTTATTTAAGTGGCCAGTCACTTATTTATTGTGGCCCGCACTCATTCAAGTAGCCAGCCATATCATTTAAAATGGCCTGTCACTTCATTTTTAAGGAGCCAACCTTTAAAGTGACTTGCCACTCATTTAATATTGCCCGTTGTCATTTAAAGTGGCTCGGCCCTCATTTAATGTGGCTTGCCACTCATTTAATATTGCCCGTTATGTCATTTAAAGTGGCTCGGCCCTCATTTAAAGTGACTTGCCACTCATTTAATATTGCCCGTTGTCATTTAAAGTGGCTCGGCCCTCATTTAATGTCGCTTGCCACTCATTAAATATTGCCCGTTATGTCATTTAAAGTGGCTCGGCCCTCATTTAAAGTGACTTGCCACTCATTTAATATTGCCCGTTGTCATTTAAAGTGGCTCGGCCCTCATTTAAAGTGGCTTGCCACTCATTAAATATTGCCCGTTATGTCATTTAAAGTGGCTCGGCCCTCATTTAAAGTGACTTGCCACTCATTTAATATTGCCCGTTGTCATTTAAAGTGGCTCGGCCCTCATTTAAAGTGGCTTGCCACTCATTAAATATTGCCCGTTATGTCATTTAAAGTGGCTCGGCCCTCATTTAAAGTGACTTGCCACTCATTTAATATTGCCCGTTGTCATTTAAAGTGGCTCGGCCCTCATTTAAAGTGGCTTGCCACTCATTAAATATTGCCCGTTATGTCATTTAAAGTGGCTCGGCCCTCATTTAAAGTGACTTGCCACTCATTTAATATTGCCGGTTATGTCATTTAAAGTGGCTCGGCCCTCATTTAAAGTGACTTGCCACTCATTTAATATTGCCTGTTATGTCATTTAAAGTGGCTCGGCCCTCATTTAAAGTGACTTGCCACTCATTTAATATTGCCCGTTGTCATTTAAAGTGGCTCGGCCCTCATTTAATGTGGCTTGCCACTCATTTAATATTGCCCGTTATGTCATTTAAAGTGGCTCGGCCCTCATTTAAAGTGACTTGCCACTCATTTAATATTGCCCGTTGTCATTTAAGGTGGCTCGGCCCTCATTTAAAGTGGCTTGCCACTCATTTAATATTGCCCGTTATGTCATTTAAAGTGGCTCGGCCCTCATTTAAAGTGACTTGCCACTCATTTAATATTGCCCGTTGTCATTTAAAGTGGCTCGGCCCTCATTTAAAGTGGCTTGCCACTCATTTAATATTGCCCGTTATGTCATTTAAAATGGCTCGGCCCTCATTTAAAGTGACTTGCCACTCATTTAATATTGCCCGTTGTCATTTAAAGTGGCTCGGCCCTCATTTAAAGTGGCTTGCCACTCATTTAATATTGCCCGTTGTCATTTAAAGTGGCTCGGCCCTCATTTAATGTCGCTTGCCACTCATTTAATATTGCCCGTTATGTCATTTAAAGTGGCTCGGCCCTCATTTAAAGTGACTTGCCACTCATTTAATATTGCACGTTACGTCATTTAAAGTGGCTCGGCCCTCATTTAAAGTGACTTGCCACTCATTTAACATTGCCCGTTACGTCATTTAAAGTAGCCCGGCACTCATTTAAAATTGGCCTGCCTCTTAATTTTATGTGTGTCCGTTACATTATTTAATATTACCTGTTATGTCATTTAAAGTAGGCCGCCTCTTCATTTAATATTGCCCGTCATGTCATTTAAATAATCCCGTCCCTCATTTAAAGTGGCTCGCCACTCATTTAATATTGCCCGTTATATTATTTAATATTGCCTGTTTCGTCATTTAAAGTGGCCCGGCACTCATTTAAATTGGCCTGCCTCTTCATTTTATGTGTGCCCATTACATTATTTAATATTACCTGTTATGTCATTTAAATTGGCCCGGGCCTCATTTAAAGTGGCTCGCCACTCATTTAATATTGCCCGTTACATAACTTAATATTACCTGTTATGTCATTTAAAGTAGGCCAATCTCTTCATATAATATTGCCCATTACATCATTTAAAGTAGGCCGCCTCTTTATTTAATTTTGCCCATTACGTCATTTAAAGGGGCACGGCACTCATTTAAATTCAAATAAAACTTCATTTTATGTGTGCCCGTTACATTATTTAATATTACCTGTTATGTCATTTAAAGTAGGCCGACTCTTAATATAATAATGCCCGTTATGTCATTTAAAGTGGCCCGGCCCTTTTTTAAAGTGGCTTTTCTCTTCATTTTATGTGTGCCCGCTACATTATTTAATTTTACCTGTTATGTCATTTAAAGTAGGCCGACTCTTAATATAATAATGCCCGTTATGTCATTTAAAGTGGCCCGGCCCTCTTTTAAAGTGGCTTTTCTCTTCATTTTATGTGTGCCTGTTACATTATTTAATTTTACCTGTTATGTCATTTAAAGTAGGCCGACTCTTAATATAATAATGCCCGTTATGTCATTTAATGTGGCCTGGCCCTCTTTTAAAGTTGCTTTTCTCTTCATTTTATGTGTGCCTGTTACATTATTTAATTTTACCTGTTATGTCATTTAAAGTAGGCCGACTCTTAATATAATAATGCCCGTTATGTCATTTAAAGTGGCCTGGCCCTCTTTTAAAGTGTCTTTTCTCTTCATTTTATGTGTGCCTGTTACATTATTTAATTTTACCTGTTATGTCATTTAAAGTAGGCCGACTCTTCATTTAATATTGCCCGTTATGTCATTTAAAATGGCCCGGCCCTTTTTTAAAGTGGCTTTTCTCTTCATTTTATGTGTGCCCGTTACATTATTTAATTTGACCTGTTATGTCACTTAAAGTTGGCCACCACTTCATTGAATATTACCTGTTATGTCATTTAAAACGGCCCGTTATGTCATTTAAATTGGCCCGGGCCTCATTTAAAGTGGCCCGCCACTCATTTAATATTGCCCGTTACATAACTTAATATTACCTGTTATGTCATTTAAAGTAGGCCAATCTCTTCATATAATATTGCCCATTACATCATTTAAAGTAGGCCGCCTCTTTATTTAATTTTGCCCATTACGTCATTTAAAGGGGCACTCATTTAAATTCAAATAAAACTTCATTTTATGTGTGTCCGTTACATTATTTAATATTACCTGTTTTGTCATTTAAAGTAGGCCGCCTCTTCATTTAATAATGCCCGTTATGTCATTTAAAGTGGCCCGGCCCTCTTTTAAAGTGGCTTTTCTCTTCATTTTATGTGTGTCCGTTACATTATTTAATATTACCTGTTATGTCATTTAAAGTAGGCCGACTCTTCATTTAATATTGCCCGTTATGTCATTTAAAGTGGCCCGGCCCTTTTTTAAAGTGGCTTTTCTCTTCATTTTATGTGTGCCTGTTACATTATTTAATTTTACCTGTTATGTCATTTAAAGTAGGCCGACTCTTAATATAATAATGCCCGTTATGTCATTTAAAGTGGCCCGGCACTTTTTTAAAGTGGCTTTTCTCTTCATTTTATGTGTGCCCGTTACATTATTTAATTTTACCTGTTATGTCATTTAAAGTAGGCCGACTCTTAATATAATAATGCCCGTTATGTCATTTAAAGTGGCCTGGCCCTCTTTTAAAGTTGCTTTTCTCTTCATTTTATGTGTGCCTGTTACATTATTTAATATTACCTGTTATGTCATTTAAAGTAGGCCGACTCTTCATTTAATAATGCCCGACTCTTCATTTAATAATGCCCGTTATGTCATTTAAAGTGGCCCGGCCCTCTTTTAAAGTTGCTTTTCTCTTCATTTTATGTGTGCCTGTTACATTATTTAATATTACCTGTTATGTCATTTAAAGTAGGCCAATCTCTTCATATAATATTGCCCATTACATCATTTAAAGTAGGCCGCCTCTTTATTTAATTTTGCCCATTACGTCATTTAAAGGGGCACGGCACTCATTTAAATTCAAATAAAACTTCATTTTATGTGTGCCCGTTACATTATTTAATTTTACCTGTTATGTCATTTAAAGTAGCCCGACTCTTAATATAATAATGCCCATTATGTCATTTAAAGTGGCCTGGCCCTCTTTTAAAGTGGCTTGTCTCTTCATTTTATGTGTGCCCGTTACATTATTTAATTTTACCTGTTATGTCATTTAAAGTAGCCCGACTCTTAATATAATAATGCCCGTTATGTCATTTAACGTGGCCCGGCCCTCTTTTAAAGTGGCTTTTCTCTTCATTTTATGTGTGCCTGTTACATTATTTAATTTTACCTGTTATGTCATTTAAAGTAGGCCGACTCTTAATATAATAATGCCCGTTATGTCATTTAAAGTGGCCCGGCACTTTTTTAAAGTGGCTTTTCTCTTCATTTTATGTGTGCCCGTTACATTATTTAATTTTACCTGTTATGTCATTTAAAGTAGGCCGACTCTTAATATAATAATGCCCGTTATGTCATTTAAAGTGGCCTGGCCCTCTTTTAAAGTTGCTTTTCTCTTCATTTTATGTGTGCCTGTTACATTATTTAATATTACCTGTTATGTCATTTAAAGTAGGCCGACTCTTCATTTAATAATGCCCGACTCTTCATTTAATAATGCCCGTTATGTCATTTAATGTGGCCCGGCCCTCCTTTAAAGTTGCTTTTCTCTTCATTTTATGTGTGCCTGTTACATTATTTAATATTACCTGTTATGTCATTTAAAGTAGGCCAATCTCTTCATATAATATTGCCCATTACATCATTTAAAGTAGGCCGCATCTTTATTTAATTTTGCCCATTACGTCATTTAAAGGGGCACGGCACTCATTTAAATTCAAATAAAACTTCATTTTATGTGTGCCCGTTACATTATTTAATTTTACCTGTTATGTCATTTAAAGTAGCCCGACTCTTAATATAATAATGCCCATTATGTCATTTAAAGTGGCCTGGCCCTCTTTTAAAGTGGCTTGTCTCTTCATTTTATGTGTGCCCGTTACATTATTTAATTTTACCTGTTATGTCATTTAAAGTAGCCCGACTCTTAATATAATAATGCCCGTTATGTCATTTAACGTGGCCCGGCCCTCTTTTAAAGTGGCTTTTCTCTTCATTTTATGTGTGCCTGTTACATTATTTAATTTTACCTGTTATGTCATTTAAAGTAGCCCGACTCTTAATATAATAATGCCCATTATGTCATTTAATGTGGCCTGGCCCTCTTTTAAAGTGGCTTGTCTCTTCATTTTATGTGTGCCCGTTACATTATTTAATTTTACCTGTTATGTCATTTAAAGTAGGCCGACTCTTCATTTAATATTGCCCGTTATGTCATTTAAAGTGGCCCGGCCCTCTTTTAAAGTGGCTTTTCTCTTCATTTTATGTGTGCCTGTTACATTATTTAATATTACCTGTTATGTCATTTAAAGTAGGCCGACTCTTAATATAATAATGCCCGTTATGTCATTTAAAGTGGCCCGGCCCTCTTTTAAAGTGGCTTTTCTCTTCATTTTATGTGTGCCTGTTACATTATTTAATTTTACCTGTTATGTCATTTAAAGTAGGCCGACTCTTAATATAATAATGCCCGTTATGTCATTTAATGTGGCCTGGCCCTCTTTTAAAGTTGCCTTTTTTCTTCATTTTATGTGTGCCTGTTACATTATTTAATATTACCTGTTATGTCATTTAAAGAAACCCGACTCTTAATATAATAATGCCCGTTATGTCATTTAATGTGGCCCGGCCCTTTTTTAAAGTGGCTTTTCTCTTCATTTTTTGTGTGCCCGTTACATTATTTAATTTTACCTGTTATGTCATTTAAAGTAGGCCGACTCTTAATATAATAATGCCCGTTATGTCATTTAAAGTGGCCCGGCCCTCTTTTAAAGTGGCTTTTCTCTTCATTTTATGTGTGCCTGTTACATTATTTAATTTTACCTGTTATGTCATTTAAAGTAGGCCGACTCTTAATATAATAATGCCCGTTATGTCATTTAAAGTGGCCAGGCCCTTTTTTAAAAGTGGCTTGTCTCTTCATTTTATGTGTGCCCGTTACATTATTTAATTTTACCTGTTATGTCACTTAAAGTTGGCCACCACTTCATTGAATATTGCCTGATATGTCATTTAATGTGGCCTGGCCCTCATTTATTATTGCCCGTTGCATTATTTAATATCACCTGTTATGTCATTTAAAGTAGGCTGCCTCTTCATTTAATATTGCCCGTTATGTCATTTAAAGTGGACAGGCCCTTTTTTAAAGTGGCCTGCCTCTTCATTTAATATTGCCCGTTATGTCAATTAATTTGGCCTGGCACTCATTTAAAGTGGCCTGATCTGTTCTTTCAATGTTGACTGTTCTACATTTGTTAGTAAAACATGAAGTCTATCAAACATTGACTGTTAGAAGCGGCCTGGACCGTCGAGGTGTTTGTCACATTGCTCACCATCAGAGGAACATATGAAGACTTCTGCATTTTATTAAGTTCCATATACATCCATCATTTCTTCGACTGCAATACAAAAAAACTCAAGTCCAAAAGTGACATAATTTTTTACAAACAGAGCCGGAACCTTCAAACACAGATTTGTCACTCAAGTCAGTCACTATTGCAGAGCGTTTTTCACACGGCCTAACGAGCATCTACGGCTGTACACGTCCTGCCACTCCCACGCGGCGTGGAAGTGGGCGTAGAAAAACGAGGAAAAAAAAGAAAAGATCTTCCACTGTGAATGTACAGACGTTTCATGGTGTGCTCAGTAAAACTCAGCCATTATATATTCCACTTCTCGTTAAAACGTGGCCACCGCGAGGACGGCCAGTGGGAATCTTAACAAGAGAAAACAAAAACAAAAAAAAAAAAGCTCCTTGAGTCCTTTCTCCGAGGTAAAGTTTCTTCTGAAATGCCTCCTCTGTACAGTTCCAAGACGGGTAGAAAAAGAAAAAGGGGGTAAAAGGAGAAGGTCCCAAAGACGAGGTGTGACAAAAGCCAAATATGGCGGCAAGTGCATTTGGTTCCGCTTTCTAAGAGGCTGACGAAGAAGAAGACTGGAGCTTGTTGCTATGAGACCTGAAGTGTGGAGAGAGGGCAAGTTAAGCAGCCTTCACAATTTCCTGAAAGGGGAACTGGACCTTTTTGGGGGGGAATTTTGCCTCTCACTCACAATCATTATGAGAGACAAGAACACATTATTTTCTTTTTATTAGGATTTTAAAATCGCTTGGAAAAAAAAATCCTCTAAAACAACTTCAAAAACCTTCCATCAACGTTTTGTATATATATATATATATATATATATATATATAAAGTAGTAACAGACACCTTCATAACAATATGTTCAATATTTACCCTTTTTTCATTATTTTACCTGACTTCCTACTACCGACTAATAGACTGTATTTATGTTATTCACATGTGAATAATATAGTCTATTATACAGCATTATTCACATGTGAATAACATAAAGACAGTCTATTATACAGCGTTATTCACATGTGAATAATGCTGTATAATAGAATATTATACAGCATTATTCACATGTGAATAACATAAATACAGTCTATTATACAGCATTATTCACATGTGAATAATATAAATACAATCTATTATACAGCATTATTCACATGTGAATAATATAAATACAGTATTATACAGCATTATTCACATGTGAATAACATAAATACAGTCTGTATTTATATTATTCACATGTGAATAATGCTGTATAATACTGTATTTATGTTATTCACATGTGAATAATGCTGTATAATAGACTGTATTTATATACCGGTATGTGAATATAAATACAGTCTATTATACAGCATTATTCACATGTGAATAACATAAATACAGTCTATTATACAGCATTATTCACATGTGAATATTATAAATACAGTCTATTATACAGCATTATTCACATGTTAATAATATAAATACAGTCTATTATACAGCATTATTCACATGTGAATAACATAAATACAGTCTGTATTTATATTATTCACATGTGAATAATGCTGTATAATACTGTATTTATGTTATTCACATGTGAATAATGCTGTATAATAGACTGTATTTATATATGTGAATAATATAAATACAGTCTATTATACAGCATTATACACATGTGAATAACATAAATAGAGTCTATTATACAGCATTATTCACATGTGAATAATATAAATACAGTCTATTATACAGCATTATTCACATGTGAATAACAGTGTATCAGCATTATTCACTTGTGAATAATATAAATACAGTCTATTATACAGCATTATTCACATGTGAATAATGCTTTATAATAGACTGTATTTATA
>NC_084569.2:41127458-41154958 GCF_033978685.3 Nerophis lumbriciformis | reverse complement strand
ATAGAATCATCTAAAAGATGAACAGAGAAGGGTTTTGAAGGCATTTATTGGTGGCAAGGATGTTTTGGCTCTTCTTCCGACCGGGTTTGGATTTCCCAGCGTGGCTCTCGTCAGCGTCACGGCTTGATTCCCACGCGAGTGCTTGAAGTAGCACGACATTCAACATACAGTGGGGCAAAAAAGTATTTAGTCAGCCACCAATTGTGCAAGTTCTCCCACTTAAAATGATGACAGAGGTCTGTAATTTTCATCATAGGTACACTTCAACTGTGAGAGACAGCATTTGAAAAAAAAATCCAGGAATTCATATTGTAGGATTTTTAAAGAATTTATTTGTAAATTATGGTGGAAAATAAGTATTTGGTCAATAACAAAAATTCAACTCAATACTTTGTTATTGCCAACAAAGGTTATATTACAGAGGTCAAACGATTACTATAGGTCTTTACCAGGTTTGCACACACAGTAGCTGGTATTTTGGCCCATTCCTCCATGCAGATCTTCTCGAGAGCAGTGATGTTTTGGGGCTGTCGCCGAGCAACACGGACTTTCAACTCCCTCCACAGATTTTCTATGGGGTTGAGGTCTGGAGACTGGCTAGGCCACTCCAGGACTTTCAAATGCTTCTTACGGAGCCACTCCTTCGTTGCCCGGGCGGTGTGTTTGGGATCATTGTCATGCTGGAAGACCCAGCCACGTTTCATCTTCAAAGCTCTCACTGATGGAAGGAGGTTTTGGCTCAAAATCTCACGATACATGGCCCCATTCATTCTGTCCTTAACACGGATCAGTCGGCCTGTCCCCTTAGCAGAAAAACAGCCCCAAAGCATGATGTTTCCACCCCCATGCTTCACAGTAGGTATGGTGTTCTTGGGATGCAACTCAGTATTCTTCTTCCTCCAAACACGACAAGTTGAGTTTATACCAAAAAGTTCTATTTTGGTTTCATCTGACCACATGACATTCTCCCAATCCTCTGCTGTATCATCCATGCGCTCTCTGGCAAACTTCAGACGGGCCTGGACATGCACTGGCTTAAGCAGGGGGACACGTCTGGCACTGCAGGATTTGATTCCCTGTCGGCGTAGTGTGTTACTGATGGTAACCTTTGTTACTTTGGTCCCAGCTCTCTGCAGGTCATTCACCAGGTCCCCCCGTGTGGTTCTGGGATTTTTGCTCACCGTTCTCATGATCATTTTGACCCCACGGGATGAGATCTTGCGTGGAGCCCCAGATCGAGGGAGATTATCAGTGGTCTTGTATGTCTTCCATTTTCTGATAATTGCTCCCACAGTTGATTTTTTCACACCAAGCTGCTTGCCTATTGTAGATTCACTCTTCACAGTCTGGTGCAGGTCTACAATTATTTTCCTGGTGTCCTTTGACAGCTCTTTGGTCTTGGCCATAGTGGAGTTTGGAGTCTGACTGTTTGAGGCTGTGGACAGGTGTCTTTTATACAGATAACAAGTTCAAACAGGTGCCATTAATACAGGTAACAAGTGGAGGACAGAAGAGCTTCTTAAAGAAGAAGTTACAGGTCTGTGAGAGCCAGAGATCTTCCTTGTTTGAAGTGACCAAATACTTATTTTACACCATGATTTACAAATAAATTCTTTAAAATTCCTACAATGTGAATTCCTAGATTTTTTTTTCACATTCTGTCTCTCACAGTTGAAGTGTACCTATGATGAAAATTACAGACCTCTGTCATCATTTTAAGTGGGAGAACTTGCACAATCGGTGGCTGACTAAATACTTTTTTGCCGCACTGTAACGGACAAGTGCTTCATCCAATCACATACAAGGACCTTTTTACTTTGTGAAATACATCTCCTATGGAGAACTCCCAGATCAATGTGTGGAGCTCAGCCAACCACAAGGATCTGGCCAGAGTCAGGTTAGCACAAAGCAGTAAAAAGTGACAAAATAGTGAAAAAAAAGAAGAGGAATGACGCGACGTGGTAGCGTGACCATGTTGTACAAGCAGCGACCATGAAGGTGAGCAGCAACGCTTACCTGCTAGCTTTGAAACATTTCAGCTTCTGTACGAAGAAACCCTCCAGCACCTCCGCACACTGGAAGAAGGGCGTGTCGTTGGGGTTGTAATAGCGGCAGTTGTCAAAGATTTTGGTCACGTCGGCCACAAACTCGGTGAGCTTGTGGTAATGGCGCCTTTGGAGACGGCCTTCCATGGTGGAAAAGTCTGCCAGGGAGTCAAACACAGGATGCAAAATGTCAGACAGCTATGTTCCACTGTTAGCATCTGGAAACGTTGTTCCTTACCCATCGGCTCCTTGATCACTCGGTAATAATCAGGTGCATCGTGGGAATCCACTGGTTCAAGGAAAGGCCACGCCATCTTGTGAGACTGTTGGAACAAAAATGTAATAGGAACTTTTATTTGATTTCTTTCCCCCCGAGGCCACACAATACATGTTTGCATTTCTGTAGAAGGAAAAACATTCCATACTAGAATTGCGTGTGAATGTCCTGTAAGTGTGTGTGGAAGTGAAATGCTTGATTGTCCAAGGTGAGATGAGTGTGTGGATGTTGGAACTGTTGGAATCCGGCGAGAAATGCGGGCTATGGAGAGGTTTGTATATTGCCCATTCATTGTCAATGGGGGGAGATTCCTGGTAATTCTGGGTAATCAGGGAGTTTTCAGAAGCTGGCTTGATTGTCCAAGGTGAGATGAGTGTGTGGATGTTGGAACTGTTGGAATCCGGCGAGAAATGCGGGATATAGAGAGGTTTGTATATTGCCCATTCATTGTCAATGGGGGGAGATTCCTGGTCATTCTGGGTAATCAGGGAGTTTTCAGAAGCTGGCTTGATTGTCCAAGGTGAGATGAGTGTGTGGATGTTGGAACTGTTGGAATCTGGCGAGAAATGTGGGATATAGAGAGGTTTGTATATTGCCCATTCATTGTCAATGGGGGGAGATTCCTGGTAATTCTGGGTAATCAGGGAGTTTTCAGAAGCTGGCTTGATTGTCCAAGGTGAGATGAGTGTGTGGATGTTGGAACTGTTGGAATCCGGCGAGAAATGTGGCATATAGAGAGGTTTGTATATTGCCCATTCATTGTCAATGGGGGGAAATTGCTGGTAATTCTGGGTAATCAGGGAGTTTTCAGAAGCTGGCTTGATTGTCCAAGGTGAAATGAGTGTGTGGATGTTGGAATCCGCCGAGAAATGCGAGCTATGGAGAGGTTTGTATATTGCCCATTCATTGTCAATGGGGGGAGATTCCTGGTCATTCCAGGTAATCAGGGAGTTTTCAGAAGCTGGCTTGATTGTCCAAGGTGAGATGAGTGTGTGGATGTTGGAATTGTTGGAATCCGGCGAGAAATGCGGGATATAGAGAGGTTTGTATATTGCCCATTCATTGTCAATGGGGGGAGATTCCTGGTAATTCTGGGTAATCAGGGAGTTTTCAGAAGCTGGCTTGATTGTCCAAGGTGAGATGAGTGTGTGGATGTTGGAACTGTTGGAATCCGCCGAGAAATGCGGGCTATGGAGAGGTTTGTATATTGCCCATTCATTGTCAATGGGGGGAGATTCCTGGTAATTCCAGGTAATCAGGGAGTTTTCAGAAGCTGGCTTGATTGTCCAAGATGAGATGAGTGTGTGGATGTTGGAACTGTTGGAATCTGGCGAGAAATGAGGGATATAGAGAGGTTTGTATATTGCCCATTCATTGTCAATGGGGGGAGATTCCTGGTAATTCTGGGTAATCAGGGAGTTTTCAGAAGCTGGCTTGATTGTCCAAGGTGAGATGAGTGTGTGGATGTTGGAACTGTTGGAATCCGGCGAGAAATGTGGGATATAGAGAGGTTTGTATATTGCCCATTCATTGTCAATGGGGGGAGATTCCTGGTAATTCTGGGTAGTTAGGGAGTTTTCAGAAGCTGGCTTGATTGTCCAAGGCGAGATGAGTGTGTGGATGTTGGAACTGTTGGAATCCGGCGAGAAATGCGGGCTATGGAGAGGTTTGTATATTGCCCATTCATTGTCAATGGGGGGAGATTCCTGGTAATTCTGGGTAATCAGGGAGTTTTCAGAAGCTGGCTTGATTGTCCAAGGTGAGATGAGTGTGTGGATGTTGGAACGGTTGGAATCCGGCGAGAAATGCGGGATATAGAGAGGTTTGTATATTGCCCATTCATTGTCAATGGGGGGAGATTCCTGGTAATTCTGGGTAATCAGGGAGTTTTCAGAAGCTGGCTTGATTGTCCAAGGTGAGATGAGTGTGTGGATGTTGGAACTGTTGGAATCCGGCGAGAAATGCGGGATATAGAGAGGTTTGTATATTGCCCATTCATTGTCAATGGGGGGAGATTCCTGGTCATTCTGGGTAATCAGGGAGTTTTCAGAAGCTGGCTTGATTGTCCAAGGTGAGATGAGTGTGTGGATGTTGGAACTGTTGGAATCTGGCGAGAAATGTGGGATATAGAGAGGTTTGTATATTGCCCATTCATTGTCAATGGGGGGAGATTCCTGGTAATTCTGGGTAATCAGGGAGTTTTCAGAAGCTGGCTTGATTGTCCAAGGTGAGATGAGTGTGTGGATGTTGGAACTGTTGGAATCCGGCGAGAAATGTGGCATATAGAGAGGTTTGTATATTGCCCATTCATTGTCAATGGGGGGAAATTGCTGGTAATTCTGGGTAATCAGGGAGTTTTCAGAAGCTGGCTTGATTGTCCAAGGTGAAATGAGTGTGTGGATGTTGGAATCCGCCGAGAAATGCGAGCTATGGAGAGGTTTGTATATTGCCCATTCATTGTCAATGGGGGGAGATTCCTGGTCATTCCAGGTAATCAGGGAGTTTTCAGAAGCTGGCTTGATTGTCCAAGGTGAGATGAGTGTGTGGATGTTGGAATTGTTGGAATCCGGCGAGAAATGCGGGATATAGAGAGGTTTGTATATTGCCCATTCATTGTCAATGGGGGGAGATTCCTGGTAATTCTGGGTAATCAGGGAGTTTTCAGAAGCTGGCTTGATTGTCCAAGGTGAGATGAGTGTGTGGATGTTGGAACTGTTGGAATCCGCCGAGAAATGCGGGCTATGGAGAGGTTTGTATATTGCCCATTCATTGTCAATGGGGGGAGATTCCTGGTAATTCCAGGTAATCAGGGAGTTTTCAGAAGCTGGCTTGATTGTCCAAGATGAGATGAGTGTGTGGATGTTGGAACTGTTGGAATCTGGCGAGAAATGAGGGATATAGAGAGGTTTGTATATTGCCCATTCATTGTCAATGGGGGGAGATTCCTGGTAATTCTGGGTAATCAGGGAGTTTTCAGAAGCTGGCTTGATTGTCCAAGGTGAGATGAGTGTGTGGATGTTGGAACTGTTGGAATCCGGCGAGAAATGTGGGATATAGAGAGGTTTGTATATTGCCCATTCATTGTCAATGGGGGGAGATTCCTGGTAATTCTGGGTAGTTAGGGAGTTTTCAGAAGCTGGCTTGATTGTCCAAGGCGAGATGAGTGTGTGGATGTTGGAACTGTTGGAATCCGGCGAGAAATGCGGGCTATGGAGAGGTTTGTATATTGCCCATTCATTGTCAATGGGGGGAGATTCCTGGTAATTCTGGGTAATCAGGGAGTTTTCAGAAGCTGGCTTGATTGTCCAAGGTGAGATGAGTGTGTGGATGTTGGAACGGTTGGAATCCGGCGAGAAATGCGGGATATAGAGAGGTTTGTATATTGCCCATTCATTGTCAATGGGGGGAGATTCCTGGTAATTCTGGGTAATCAGGGAGTTTTCAGAAGCTGGCTTGATTGTCCAAGGTGAGATGAGTGTGTGGATGTTGGAACTGTTGGAATCCGGCGAGAAATGTGGGATATAGAGAGGTTTGTATATTGCCCATTCATTGTCAATGGGGGGAGATTCCTGGTCATTCTGGGTAATCAGGGAGTTTTCAGAAGCTGGCTTGATTGTCCAAGGTGAGATGAGTGTGTGGATGTTGGAACTGTTGGAATCCGGCGAGAAATGCGGGATATAGAGAGGTTTGTATATTGCCCATTCATTGTCAATGGGGGGAGATTCCTGGTAATTATGGGTAATCAGGGAGTTTTCAGAAGCTGGCTTGATTGTCCAAGGTGAGATGAGTGTGTGGATGTTGGAACTGTTGGAATCCGCCGAGAAATGCGGGCTATGGAGAGGTTTGTATATTGCCCATTCATTGTCAATGGGGGGAGATTCCTGGTAATTCCGGGTAATCAGGGAGTTTTCAGAATCTGGCTTGATTGTCCAAGGTGAGATGAGTGTGTGGATGTTGAAACTGTTGGAATCCGGCGAGAAATGTGGCATATAGAGAGGTTTGTATATTGCCCATTCATTGTCAATGGGGGGAAATTGCTGGTAATTCTGGGTAATCAGGGAGTTTTCAGAAGCTGGCTTGATTGTCCAAGGTGAAATGAGTGTGTGGATGTTGGAACTGTTGGAATCCGGCGAGAAATGCGGGCTATGGAGAGGTTTGTATATTGCCCATTCATTGTCAATGGGGGGAGATTCCTGGTAATTCTGGGTAATCAGGGAGTTTTCAGAAGCTGGCTTGATTGTCCAAGGTGAAATGAGTGTGTGGATGTTGGAATCCGCCGAGAAATGCGAGCTATGGAGAGGTTTGTATATTGCCCATTCATTGTCAATGGGGGGAGATTCCTGGTCATTCCAGGTAATCAGGGAGTTTTCAGAAGCTGGCTTGATTGTCCAAGGTGAGATGAGTGTGTGGATGTTGGAACTGTTGGAATCCGGCGAGAAATGCGGGATATAGAGAGGTTTGTATATTGCCCATTCATTGTCAATGGGGGGAGATTCCTGGTAATTCTGGGTAATCAGGGAGTTTTCAGAAGCTGGCTTGATTGTCCAAGGTGAGATGAGTGTGTGGATGTTGGAACTGTTGGAATCCGCCGAGAAATGCGGGCTATGGAGAGGTTTGTATATTGCCCATTCATTGTCAATGGGGGGAGATTCCTGGTAATTCCAGGTAATCAGGGAGTTTTCAGAAGCTGGCTTGATTGTCCAAGGTGAGATGAGTGTGTGGATGTTGGAACTGTTGGAATCTGGCGAGAAATGAGGGATATAGAGAGGTTTGTATACTGCCCATTCATTGTCAATGGGGGGAGATTCCTGGTAATTCTGGGTAATCAGGGAGTTTTCAGAAGCTGGCTTGATTGTCCAAGGTGAGATGAGTGTGTGGATGTTGGAACTGTTGGAATCCGGCGAGAAATGTGGGATATAGAGAGGTTTGTATATTGCCCATTCATTGTCAATGGAGGGAGATTCCTGGTAATTCTGGGTAATCAGGGAGTTTTCAGAAGCTGGCTTGATTGTCCAAGGTGAGATGAGTGTGTGGATGTTGGAACTGTTGGAATCCGGCGAGAAATGCGGGCTATGGAGAGGTTTGTATATTGCCCATTCATTGTCAATGGGGGGAGATTCCTGGTAACTCTGGGTAATCAGGGAGTTTTCAGAAGCTGGCTTGATTGTCCAAGGTGAGATGAGTGTGTGGATGTTGGAACTGTTGGAATCCGGCGAGAAACGCGGGATATAGAGAGGTTTGTATATTGCCCATTCATTGTCAATGGGGGGAGATTCCTGGTAATTCTGGGTAATCAGGGAGTTTTCAGAAGCTGGCTTGATTGTCCAAGGTGAGATGAGTGTGTGGATGTTGGAACTGTTGGAATCCGGCGAGAAATGTGGGATATAGAGAGGTTTGTATATTGCCCATTCATTGTCAATGGGGGGAGATTCCTGGTAATTCTGGGTAATCAGGGAGTTTTCAGAAGCTGGCTTGATTTTCCAAGGTGAGATGAGTGTGTGGATGTTGGAACTGTTGGAATCCGGCGAGAAATGCGGGCTATGGAGAGGTTTGTATATTGCCCATTCATTGTCAATGGGGGGAGATTCCTGGTAATTCTGGGTAATCAGGGAGTTTTCAGAAGCTGGCTTGATTGTCCAAGGTGAGATGAGTGTGTGGATGTTGGAATCCGGCGAGAAATGCGGGCTATGGAGAGGTTTGTATATTGCCCATTCATTGTCAATGGGGGGAGATTCCTGGTAATTCCAGGTAATCAGGGAGTTTTCAGAAGCTGGCTTGATTGTCCAAGGTGAAATGAGTGTGTGGATGTTGGAATCCGGCGAGAAATGTGGGATATAGAGAGGTTTGTATATTGCCCATTCATTGTCAATGGGGGGAGATTCCTGGTAATTCTGGGTAATCAGGGAGTTTTCAGAAGCTGGCTTGATTGTCCAAGGTGAGATGAGTGTGTGGATGTTGGAACTGTTGGAATCCGGCGAGAAATGCGGGCTATGGAGAGGTTTGTATATTGCCCATTCATTGTCAATGGGGGGAGATTCCTGGTAATTCTGGGTAATCAGGGAGTTTTCAGAAGCTGGCTTGATTGTCCAAGGTGAGATGAGTGTGTGGATGTTGGAACTGTTGGAATCCGGCGAGAAATGTGGGATATAGAGAGGTTTGTATATTGCCCATTCATTGTCAATGGGGGGAGATTCCTGGTAATTACAGGTAATCAGGGAGTTTTCAGAAGCTGGCTTGATTGTCCAAGGTGAAATGAGTGTGTGGATGTTGGAACTGTTGGAATCCGGCGAGAAATGCGGGCTATGGAGAGGTTTGTATATTGCCCATTCATTCTCAATGGGGGGAGATTCCTGGTAATTCTGGGTAATCAGGGAGTTTTCAGAAGCTGGCTTGATTGTCCAAGGTGAGATGAGTGTGTGGATGTTGGAACTGTTGGAATCCGGCGAGAAATGTGGGATATAGAGAGGTTTGTATATTGCCCATTCATTGTCAATGGGGGGAGATTCCTGGTAATTTTCAGAAGCTGGCTTGATTGTCCAAGGTGAGATGAGTGTGTGGATGTTGGAACTGTTGGAATACGCCGAGAAATGCGGGCTATGGAGAGGTTTGTATATTGCCCATTCATTGTCAATGGGGGGAGATTCCTGGTAATTCTGGGTAATCAGGGAGTTTTCAGAAGCTGGCTTGATTGTCCAAGGTGAGATGAGTGTGTGGATGTTGGAACTGTTGGAATCCGGTGAGAAATGCGGGATATAGAGAGGTTTGTATATTGCCCATTTATTGTCAATGGGGGGAGATTCCTGGTAATTCTGGGTAATCAGGGAGTTTTCAGAAGCTGGCTTAATTTTCCAAGGTGAGATGAGTGTGTGGATGTTGGAACGGTTCAAATCGGATGAGAAATGTGGAATATGGAGAGGTTTGTATATTTCCCATTCATTGTCCAAGGGGGGAAATTCCTGGTAATTCTGGGTAATCAGGGATTTTTCGGAAGCTGGCTTGAATGTGCGGGGTGAGTGGAGTGTGTGGAACGGTTCAAATCGGATGAGAAATGTGGGATTATTTCCCATTCATTGTCACCGGGGAGAAAATGACCGGAAAATTCCCGGAAACAGGAATTTTGGTAAAGGGAATGTCACGGCCAGGGCGCATTGGAATGCGTCCTCATCCTTGCGCGCTGCAAGAACCGCGGGACACGCCCACGACTGTGGCGCAGATCTAGGGACGCGCCACGCGCGTCTCCGCCCTGCAGCTGCCGCCAGCTGCAATCACTTGCCGGCAATCATCACACCTGCCTGGAATGAAGGAGCTGCCTTCATAAGCCTGGACATCTTGGCATGCCGGCGCCGGAATATAATCATCTGTTGGCGTATAGTAAGCGATCATCCTGCTTGATGCAATACTGTTCTCTCTGTCTGTTTTCCCTTCCGTGTTTCATTGTCGTGTCATCCTACTGCAGACCTCCGTTCCCGTGTTTTGACGTTGCTGTGTGTCTCGTTATTTCTCGTCGTCGTTCCCCTGCTTCTCGGACTGCTCCTTGGATCTCGACCTCCCGCTTGGACACGGATTCCCCTCTTCCCCTGGACTTCCTCATCTCTCGTTCAACACTTGGTAACGCACACCTCAGTTAAATACTACACATAGTCGTACACCATACACACTCTTGGATTTTGCCACACTCCATTTCCTTAGTTCATATATTTAGTGTTTATTATTATATATATTACTATATATAATAAATCATTGAACATTACTGCCATCTAGTGTCTGTTGCCGTCACCTCCTCTGCAAACCTTAACAGTATATTCCGGCCAATTGATTAGGGACCTGACGGCACAGTTCCTTAGCCCCGCCCCCAGTGACTTTAGCCCTGCCCCCAGTGGAAATTTTTTTTCACTTCCCTTTTTTTTTTCTTTCTTTTTGCCCCTCTCAGGATGTCTTTTTCTTTTACCTCCACCCTGGACACATTTTCTAGCCCTCAACACTCCTTAAAGGGACTGTTTAACTCCAATATGGGGATGAAGGAATTTACCCGTCGCTTGGACACCCTCCTCCCACCCTTAGTGACAGTCCCTCAGTCAGCTGGTAGCGTCTGGCATCCGTGTTCGGAGGGGGGGGATAGTACTAGTCTCTTCCATTTTAGCACTGGTGGCTGTTCTGATGTGGTAGCACAGCTGAACCCAGACAGGCTACCACCTGCCAGTACTAGTCTCTTCCATTTTAGCACTGGTGGCTGTTCTGATGTGGTAGCACAGCTGAACCCAGACAGGCTACCACCTGCCAGTACTAGTCTCTTCCATTTTAGCACTGGTGGATGTTCTGATGTGGTAGCACAGCTGAGCCCAGACAGGCTACCACCTGCCAGACAAATACCCCCTGTTTTCTGTTTTTCCCAGCCGCAGCCACCAGTCCCCCGGCTAGCCTCCGAGCTAGCACCAGTCCCCCGGCTAGCCTCCGAGCTAGCACCAGTCCCCCGGCTAGCCTCCGAGCTAGCACCAGTCCCCCGGCTAGCCTCCGAGCTAGCACCAGTCCCCCGGCTAGCCTCCGAGCTAGCACCAGACCCTCGGCTAGCCTCCGAGCTAGCACCAGACCCCCGGCTAGCCTCCGAGCTAGCACCAGACCCCCGGCTAGCCTCCGAGCTAGCACCAGACCCCCGGCTAGCCTCCGAGCTAGCACCAGACCCCCGGCTAGCCTCCGAGCTAGCACCAGCCACCAAGCTGGCCTCCGAGCTAGCACCAGCCACCAAGCTGGCCTCCGAGCTAGCACCAGCCACCAAGCTGGCCTCCGAGCTAGCACCAGCCACCAAGCTGGCCTCCGAGCTAGCACCAGCTCCCAGGCTGGCCCCCGCGTCTCCACCAGCTCCCAGGCTGGCCCCCGTGTCTCCACCAGCTCCCAGGCTGGCCCCCGCGTCTCCACCAGCTCCCAGGCTGGCCCCAGCGTCTCCACCAGCTCCCAGGCTGGCCCCCGCGTCTCCACCAGCTCCCAGGCTGGCCTCGACCTCTGCGCCTCGGCCTGCTCCGCCGACCTCTGCGCCTCGGCCAGCAGCATTGGCTTCAGCACCTCGCCCAGCTCCTCAGCTGCCCTCCTCGTCTCTGGCTCCGATGACGTCTGCTGCTTCCACCCCTCCGACGACATCGTCCTCCTTGACTCTGGCTCCGACGACATCGTCCTCCTCGACTCTGGCTCCAAGGTATTCATCCTACTCGTCTTTGGCGGGCCTTTCCACGGCGCCGCCTGCTCCCTTGTCTCCTGCATCGTCGCTACCGCGACCTCCGGCTGGCCGGGCGCAAAGGCAGCCAACAGGCGCCCGCACACGGCGCCCTCTGTGGCCAGGGCAGGGACACTTTCTGCACCAACAGCAACGCCCAAAACATGGATATGTTTCCCGTAGGCTGCTGTGGTTCTGGCGCCACTCGCGTCTGCCCTCTGGACGTCCAAGAAGGTGGTCGTTCCTTGGTCGTCCACCTCGCAGGCTGCTGCGGCGTTCTACTCGCCGCCGCCACCAGACTCGTCCCCGCTGGATTTGGGGACACTTGGGACGACGACCCACCTCCAGTTCACCCCTCCACCCTCCCTTGACTTTTGACCTCTGTGTTCTCGTGGTTCCTGCTAGAGGACATCTGGGAGCTGTCCATAAGGAGGGGGATACTGTCACGGCCAGGGCGCATTGGAATGCGTCCTCATCCTTGCGCGCTGCAAGAACCGCGGGACACGCCCACGACTGTGGCGCAGATCTAGGGACGCGCCACGCGCGTCTCCGCCCTGCAGCTGCCGCCAGCTGCAATCACTTGCCGGCAATCATCACACCTGCCTGGAATGAAGGAGCTGCCTTCATAAGCCTGGACATCTTGGCATGCCGGCGCCGGAATATAATCATCTGTTGGCGTATAGTAAGCGATCATCCTGCTTGATGCAATACTGTTCTCTCTGTCTGTTTTCCCTTCCGTGTTTCATTGTCGTGTCATCCTACTGCAGACCTCCGTTCCCGTGTTTTGACGTTGCTGTGTGTCTCGTTATTTCTCGTCGTCGTTCCCCTGCTTCTCGGACTGCTCCTTGGATCTCGACCTCCCGCTTGGACACGGATTCCCCTCTTCCCCTGGACTTCCTCATCTCTCGTTCAACACTTGGTAACGCACACCTCAGTTAAATACTACACATAGTCGTACACCATACACACTCTTGGATTTTGCCACACTCCATTTCCTTAGTTCATATATTTAGTGTTTATTATTATATATATTACTATATATAATAAATCATTGAACATTACTGCCATCTAGTGTCTGTTGCCGTCACCTCCTCTGCAAACCTTAACAGGGAAAACATGTTTTGCGTTCCACATGTGGGAAGAGCAGTGTGGGTGGATGGTTGAAAAAATGGGAAACATTTTGAGAAATGTTCCCATTCACTTGAATGGGAATTCCCTGAATATTCGGGAATTTCGGGAAAACCGGGAATTTTTAAAAATATTGATACTAGCACAATTGTCCTAAATGATATGACTGGGTTTGGTGTTGGTAAATGCATCGGTTGAAAAATGTTGATGTAGTAAGAGTTTGAGTTTAAATGGGCATTTCGGAATTCCAGGAATTTTGGGAAAACTGGGAATATGTACAAAATGAAAAAAGGTAGTTTCCTTGTCCCAATGAAAAGGAATGTTTTGAAGGAGGAATGGTCAAAAAACAGTTGAAAAATGTGGACTGTGAAAACTTTCCAGGAAGAGGTGAAAATAGGGCGTCTCCCGGAAAATTCGGGATGGTTGGCAAGTATGCTTTATTTAGAAAAGTACTGAAAAGTATGGAAATACAATTGGGTAGCAGTAGCAAAACATTGGTATGGGGACTGTGTGGTGGTGGTGAAAGACACTGCATCACTATCAACTTTGAAGGTCTAACACAGCTTTATAAGTGCTCCTGATTACCAAAGTATTAGCATAGTTTAGTTCCCTACCTGCAAAGAGCGTAATATCCTCTTCAAGCCCTCGTAGTCTTTGTCGGTCAGCGGCGTGAGGACGGTCATGGCGTCCTCCGTGGACTGGCACTGCGGGCACACGTACACGTCGATGTGGTTGGCTTCGCTCTGCAGGATGCCCACGCAACGTCCGTGGTACCAGTTCTGGCAGCGGTCGCAGCCGATGTAAAACCTGAAGGGGAATGAACCTGGGGTTAGCATTTCAACGCTAATGAGGCGAGAAGGTGCGAGGAGGCGTACTGTGACTCGTCGTATGGCGTCCGGCAGATGCAGTAGAGCTCCTCCTTGCTGCCGCCCTCCTGGCCGCGCTTGCAGTCGCTACACACAAAGTCCTCCAGCTTCTTGGCCTCCTTCTCCGTGATGCCCACGCATGCACCATGGAACCAGTTGGAGCACAGGTCACATCCGATGTAAAACCTGCGGCCAAAGACAGTATATATGTATATAGATATATATACATACATTAGAGATGCGCGGTTTGCGGACACAACCGCGGAGTCCGCGGATTATCCGCGGGTCGGGCGGTTGAAATAAAAAAAAATTAGATTTTATCCGCAGGTCGGGTCGGGCGATTGAAATTAAAAAAAAAATTAGATTTTAAATAGATTCAGGCGGGTGGCAGTTAAACCAATTGGTAAATATATATACATAGTTAAATGTTGTTACCCACATACGAAAAACGAGCAGGCACCTGCTGCATATGCCACAACAGAAGAAGAAAAAAAAAAGAGATGGACACTTAAGGAGCGAAGAAGGGACGCCTCGCCGGGGTCCGGAACCGAGGCCCCTTCCCCCGAGAGGGCCCCACCGGGAGCCGTAGCTGAGGCGATCCGCGAGAAGGGCCCGACGCACGTCCAGGGTCACCACCGCGCCCACCGCACCGACACCCCGCCTCGGCCTGAGTCACGCGCAGCAGGTAAGCAGCTTACCTGCCCGCCACCCCCGTGGCCGGGGGCTCGTAACAGGGGTCACTCCGCGCGCTCCGCCAGCGCAGTTTACCTGCCCGCCACCCCAGTTGCCGGGGGCGCGTAACAGGGGTCACTCCGCGCGCAGTGCGCTCACGAAAGGGGTGGGGCTCACCCTGGTGAGCCGAGTGGGCCACTTTTGGTAAGCAGAACTGGCGCTGCGGGATGAACCGAACGCCGGGTTAAGGCGCCCGATGCCGACGCTCATCAGAACCCAGAAAAGGTGTTGGTTGATATAGACAGCAGGACGGTGGCCATGGAAGTCGGAACCCGCTAAGGAGTGTGTAACAACCCACCTGCCGAATCAACTAGCCCTGAAAATGGATGGCGCTGGAGCGTCGGGCCCATACCCGGCCGTCGCCGGCAGCGAGAGCCAGGCCGCGACGAGTAGGATGGCCTCCGCGGTGCGCGCTGAAGCCTCGGGCGCGAGCCCGGGTGGAGCCGCCGCGGGTGCGAGGGACATCGCACCTCCACGCGCTTGGAGGTGCGCCCAGCGTGGCTCCCAGATGATTGCGCACTGGTGTGCGTCTGGGCCGTGACAGCGTGGCACGCATTGAATGTCTCTGCTACATTGGATCAGTCTCCTTTCTTTAACAGGCAAAAGCTTTATAACCTCACTAATGCCTTGCATCGTCTATATTAGATATATAACAACGGGCGGGTGCGGTTTTGATTAAATGTTATTTCGGGTGGATTGCGGATGGTTGACGTCTTTTGTGATGCGGTTGCGGATGAAATAATTGCCTATCCGCGCATCTCTAATATATATAGACATTTACAGTCGCAATCAAAAGTGTAAGTACACTTGTATAGAACATGATGTCATGGCTGTCTTGAGTTTCCAATCATTTCTACAACTCTTATTTTTTTGTGATGTAGTGATTGGAGCACATACTTGTTGGTCACAAAAAACATTCATGAAGTTTGCTTCTTTTATGAATTTATTATGGCTCTACTGAAAATGTGAGGGTGAAAAGTATACATACAGCAATGTTAATATTTGCTTACATGTCCCTTGGCAAGTTTACCTGCAATAAGGCGCTTTTGGTAGCCATCCACAAGCTTCTGCTTGACCACTTGACCACTAAATTGGTGCAGTTCAGCTAAATGTGTTGCTTTTCTGACATGGACTTGATTCTTCAGCATTGTCCACACCTTTAAGTCAGGCCATTCTAAAACCTTAATTCTAACCTGATTTAGCCATTCCTTTACCACTTTTGAGGTGTGTTTGGGGTCATTGTCCTGTTGGAACACCCAACTGCGCCCAAGGCCCAACCTCCGGGCTGATGATTTTAGCTTGTCCTGAACAATTTGGAGCTAATCCTCCTTTTTCATTGTCCCATTTAAAGCAGCAGTTCCATTGGCAGCAAAACAGGCCCAGAGCATAATACTACCACCACCATGCTTGACGGTAGGTCTGGTGTTCCTGGGATTAAAGGCCTCACCTTTTCTCCTCCAAACATATTGCTAAGTATTGTGGCCAAACAGCTCCATTTTTGTTTCATCTCACCACAGAACTTTCCTCCAGAAGGTTTTATCTTTGTCCATGTGATGTCAGATGAAACAAAAATGGAGCTGTTTGGCCACAATACCCAGCAATATGTTTGGTGAGGCCTTTAATCCCAGGAACACCATTCCTACCGTCAAGCATGGTGGTGGTAGTATTATGCTCTGGGCCTGTTTTGCTGCCAATGGAACTGCTGCTTTAAATGGGACAATGAAAAAGGAGGATGAGCTCCAAATACTTCAGGACAAGCTCAAATCATCAGCCCGGAGGTTGGGTCTTGGGCGCAGTTGGGCGTTGACACCAAACACACCTCAAAAGTGGTAAAGGAATGGCTAAATCAGGCTAGAATGAAGGTTTTAGAATGGCTTTCTCAAAGTCCTGACTTAAAGGTGTGGACAATGCTGAAGAAACAAGTCCATGTCAGAAAAGCAACACATTTAGCTGAACTGCAGCAATTTAGTGGTCAAGTGGTCAAGCAGAAGCTTGTGGATGGCTACCAAAAGCGCCTTATTGCAGGTCAACTTGCCAAGGGACATGTAAGCAAATATTAACATTGCTGTATGTATACTTTTCACCCTCACATTTTCAGTAGAGCCATAATAAATTCATAAAAGAAGCAAACTTCATGAATGTTTTTTGTGACCAACAAGTATGTGCTCCAATCACTACATCACAAAAAAAATAAGAGTTGTAGAAATGATTGTAAACTCAAGACAGCCATGACATGATGTTCTTTACAAGTGTATGTACACTTTTGACCACCACTGTATATACACACATACATGTGTGTGTGTGTGTATATGTATATATATATATATATATATATATATATATACATACATACATACATACATACATACATACATACATACATACATACATACATACATACATACATACATACAGGTAAAAGCCAGTAAATTTGAATATTTTGAAAAACTTGATTTATTTCAGTAATTGCATTCAAAAGGTGTAACTTGTACATTATATTTATTCATTGCACACAGACTGATGCATTCAAATGTTTATTTCATTTAATTTTGATGATTTGAAGTGGCAACAAATGAAAATCCAAAATTCCGTGTGTCACAAAATTAGAATATTACTTAAGGCTAATACAAAAAAGGGATTTTTAGAAATGTTGGCCAACTGAAAAGTATGAAAATGAAAAATATGAGCATGTACAATACTCAATACTTGGTTGGAGCTCCTTTTGCCTCAATTACTGCGTTAATGCGGCGTGGCATGGAGTCGATGAGTTTCTGGCACTGCTCAGGTGTTATGAGAGCCCAGGTTGCTCTGATAGTGGCCTTCAACTCTTCTGCGTTTTTGGGTCTGGCATTCTGCATCTTCCTTTTCACAATACCCCACAGATTTTCTATGGGGCTAAGGTCAGGGGAGTTGGCGGGCCAATTTAGAACAGAAATACCATGGTCCGTAAACCAGGCACGGGTAGATTTTGCGCTGTGTGCAGGCGCCAAGTCCTGTTGGAACTTGAAATCTCCATCTCCATAAGCAGGTCAGCAGCAGGAAGCATGAAGTGCTCTAAAACTTGCTGGTAGACGGCTGCGTTGACCCTGGATCTCAGGAAACAGAGTGGACCGACACCAGCAGATGACATGGCACCCCAAACCATCACTGATGGTGGAAACTTTACACTAGACTTCAGGCAACGTGGATCCTGTGCCTCTCCTGTCTTCCTCCAGACTCTGGGACCTCGATTTCCAAAGGAAATGCAAAATTTGCATGGTTGGGTGATGGTTTGGGGTGCCATGTCATCTGCTGGTGTCGGTCCACTCTGTTTCCTGAGATCCAGGGTCAACGCAGCCGTCTACCAGCAAGTTTTAGAGCATTTCATGCTTCCTGCTGCTGACCTGCTCTATGGAGATGGAGATTTCAAGTTCCAACAGGACTTGGCGCCTGCACACAGCGCAAAATCTACCCGTGCCTGGTTTACGGACCATGGTATTTCTGTTCTAAATTGGCCCGCCAACTCCCCTGACCTTAGCCCCATAAAAAATCTGTGGGGTATTGTGAAAAGGAAGATGCAGAATGCCAGACCCAAAAACGCAGAAGAGTTGAAGGCCACTATCAGAGCAACCTGGGCTCTCATAACACCTGAGCAGTGCCAGAAACTCATCGACTCCATGCCACGCCGCATTAACGCAGTAATTGAGGCAAAAGGAGCTCCAACCAAGTATTGAGTATTGTACATGCTCATATTTTTCATTTTCATACTTTTCAGTTGGCCAACATTTCTAAAAATCCCTTTTTTGTATTAGCCTTAAGTAATATTCTAATTTTGTGACACACGGAATTTTGGATTTTCATTTGTTGCCACTTCAAATCATCAAAATTAAATGAAATAAACATTTGAATGCATCAGTCTGTGTGCAATGAATAAATATAATGTACAAGTTACACCTTTTGAATGCAATTACTGAAATAAATCAAGTTTTTCAAAATATTCTAATTTACTGGCTTTTACCTGTATATATATATATACAGGTTGTACTTACTTGGACTCGTCGTAGGGAGTTTTACAGATACAGTACAACTTGGTGTCCTTCTTGTGGTCCTTTGAGGTAGAGGAGAGCTTCTTCTTCTTCTTGTGTTTCGCTGAGAAGGGATCCCTGTCCTTGTCCTTGTCCTTGTCCTTGTCCTTGTCCTTGTCCCGGTCCTTCTCCCTGTCCCGGTGTCGAGGTGGCTCTTGGAGTCTCACCCTCTCCTTCTCCCGGTCTCGCTCCTTTTCCCGGTCTTTGTACCGGTCCTTGTCCTTGTCCTTGTCCTTGTCCCGCTTCTTGTCATGATGTCGCTCCCTGTCCCGGTTTCTGTCCCGGTCTCGCTCGTCTTCCCGCTTGCGTTTGTGGGATGAGGACGGGGGCGCGGCTGCGTGGGAGCAATGTGAGGAATGTGAGGAGTGAGAGGCTGACTTGACGGTTGCCGCCGCCGCCTGGGTGATGGCGGCCCGGGCTTTCTCCTTCTCCTTCTGGAGCCTGGCAATGTCTCGCTTCAGTTCCTCCTGAGTGCACAATGAAATATGCCATGATGTACATCACACCAGAGGATGGCCACATGGCCTAAAACCTATATCCAAATATACAAAAGCCCAAAGCAGTGAAGTTGTCAGGTTGTGTAAATGGTAAATAAAAAGAGAATACAACAAATCCTTTTCAACTTATATTCAATTGAATAGACTCCAAAGACAAGATATTTAATTTTGTTATTTTTTTGCAAATATTAGCTCATTTGGAATTAGATGCATGCAACATGTTTCAAAAAAAGCTGGCACAAGTGGCAAAAAAGAGTGAGAAAGTTGAGGAATGCTCATCAAAGACTTATTTGGAACATCCCACAGGTGAACAGGCTAATTGGGAACAGGTGGGTGCCATGATTGGCTATAAAAGCAGCTTCCATGAAATGCTCAGTCATTCACAAACAAGGACGGGGCGAGGGTCACCACTTTGTCAACAAACGCCTGAGCAAATTGTTTAAGAACAACATTTCTCAACAAGGAATTTAGGGATTTCACCATCTACGCTCCGTAATATCATCAAAAGGTTCCGAGAATCTGGACATAAGCCATGATATTACACACCTTGGATCCCTCAGGCGGTACTGCATCAAAAAGCCATATCAGTGTGTAAAGGATATCACCACATGGGCCCAGGAACACTTCAGAAAACCACTGTCAGTAACTACAGTCGGTCGCTACATCTGTAAGTGCAAGTTAAAACTCTACTATGCAAAGCCAAAGCCATTGATCAACAACACCCAGAAACACTTCGCTGGGCTCGAGCTCATCTAAGATGGACTGATACAAAGTGGAAAAGTGTTCTGTGGTCTGACGAGTCCACATTTCAAATAGTTTTTGGAAACTGTGGACGTCGTGTCCTCTGGACCAAAGAGGAAAAGAACCATCCGGATTGTTCTAGGGTGAAAGTGTAAAAGGCAGCATGTGTGATGGTATGGGGGTGTATTAATGCCCAAGACACTTACACATCTGTGAAGGCACCATTAATGCTGAAAGGTACATACAGCTTTTGGAGCAACATATGTTGCCATCCAAGCAACGTTATCATGGACGCCCCTGCTTATTTCAGCAAGACAATGCCAAGCCACGTGTTACAACAGTGTGGCTTCATAGTAAAAGAGTGCAGGTACTAGACTGGCCTGCCTGTAGTCCAGACATTGAAAATGTGTGAAGGCTAAAATATGAGAAGGGAGACTGTTGAACAACTTAAGCTGTACATCAAGCAAGAATGGGAAAGAATTCCACTTCAAAAATGTGTCTCCTCAGTTCCCAAACCTTTACTGAGTGTTGTTAAAAGGAAAGGCCATGTAACACACTGGTAAACATGCCTTTTTTGCAATGTGTTGCTGCCATTAAATTCTAAGTTCATGATTATTTGCAAGAAAAAAAAAGAAGTTTCTCAGTGTGAACATGAAATATCTTGTCTTTGCAGTCTATTCAATTGAATATAAGTTGAAAAGGATTTGTTGTATTCTCTTTTTATTTACCATTTACCGGTACACAATGTGACAACTTCACTAGTTGATTGTTTGGCTTGACTTTCTGTGGTGCGTTCAGTGACATTCAGGAATAACAGACTTTTAACTGCTCTTATTGGCTTCCATTGTGCTACAATCGAATGCCTCGACTTTCAATCAGTCGTACCCCAAACAAGCACACAGATTCTGTTTGAGCACAATGGCAGAAAGGTTTGGTCGTGCGACACACAAGATAATGTACGGAAACCGAGCGACCACTGAATGCACCAATTAAAGTCCGGCCGGCAGTCCACAATGGATGGTGTTGGGCCATAAAGGTTCTTGTAGGTGTGATACTTGGGTCCACATTTTGAGGAAGGCATGCTAACCTGGACTTGCATCTGGAGGTCCTTGTCCAGCAGGGCCCTCTTCTTCAGGATCTCAGCCTTCAGGTGTTCTTTGTGCTTGTACAGCAGCGCCGTCAGCCTGCTGGCATTCTGCTTGGAGCGTTTCTGCTCCACCACCTCCTCCTTCTTCCTCTTCTTGGCCGCCTGCCGCTCGTCCTTCTCCATCTTGTCCAGGATGTACCTCATCACCTGGTTGCACACAATCATCCTGGGACAGGAGCAACGTTTTAGTACAATTGGGTTTCCTCTGTATATGGGGTGTCAGAATAATTGTATACAGGTAAAAGCCAGTAAATTAGAATATTTAGAAAAACTTGATTTATTTCAGTAATTGCATTCAAAAGGTGTAACTTGTACATTATATTTATTCATTGCACACAGACTGATGCATTCAAATGTTTATTTCATTTAATTTTGATGATTTGAAGTGGCAACAAATGAAAATCCAAAATTCCGTGTGTCACAAAATTAGAATATTTCTTAAGGCTAATACAAAAAAGGGATTTTTAGAAATGTTGGCCAACTGAAAAGTATGAAAATGAAAAATATGAGCATGTACAATACTCAATACTTGGTTGGAGCTCCTTTTGCCTCAATTACTGCGTTAATGCGGCGTGGCATGGAGTCGATGAGTTTCTGGCACTGCTCAGGTGTTATGAGAGCCCAGGTTGCTCTGATAGTGGCCTTCAACTCTTCTGCGTTTTTGGGTCTGGCATTCTGCATCTTCCTTTTCACAATACCCCACAGATTTTCTATGGGGCTAAGGTCAGGGGAGTTGGCGGGCCAATTTAGAACAGAAATACCATGGTCCGTAAACCAGGCACGGGTAGATTTTGCGCTGTGTGCAGGCGCCAAGTCCTGTTGGAACTTGAAATCTCCATCTCCATAGAGCAGGAAGCATGAAGTGCTCTAAAACTTGCTGGTAGACGGCTGCGTTGACCCTGGATCTCAGGAAACAGAGTGGACCGACACCAGCAGATGACATGGCACCCCAAACCATCACCCAACCATGCAAATTTTGCATTTCCTTTGGAAATCGAGGTCCCAGAGTCTGGAGGAAGACAGGAGAGGCACAGGATCCACGTTGCCTGAAGTCTAGTGTAAAGTTTCCACCATCAGTGATGGTTTGGGGTGCCATGTCATCTGCTGGTGTCGGTCCACTCTGTTTCCTGAGATCCAGGGTCAACGCAGCCGTCTACCAGCAAGTTTTAGAGCACTTCATGCTTCCTGCTGCTGACCTGCTCTATGGAGATGGAGATTTCAAGTTCCAACAGGACTTGGCGCCTGCACACAGCGCAAAATCTACCCGTGCCTGGTTTACGGACCATGGTATTTCTGTTCTAAATTGGCCCGCCAACTCCCCTGACCTTAGCCCCATAAAAAATCTGTGGGGTATTGTGAAAAGGAAGATGCAGAATGCCAGACCCAAAAACGCAGAAGAGTTGAAGGCCACTATCAGAGCAACCTGGGCTCTCATAACACCTGAGCAGTGCCAGAAACTCATCGACTCCATGCCACGCCGCATTAACGCAGCAATTGAGGCAAAAGGAGCTCCAACCAAGTATTGAGTATTGTACATGCTCATATTTTTCATTTTCATACTTTTCAGTTGGCCAACATTTCTAAAAATCCCTTTTTTGTATTAGCCTTAAGTAATATTCTAATTTTGTGACACACGGAATTTTGGATTTTCATTTGTTGCCACTTCAAATCATCAAAATTAAATGAAATAAACATTTGAATGCATCAGTCTGTGTGCAATGAATAAATATAATGTACAAGTTACACCTTTTGAATGCAATTACTGAAATAAATCAAGTTTTTCAAAATATTCTAATTTACTGGCTTTTACCTGTATACTGTAAGTTATCACACAACTGGTTTGCTTGCAGTTCAGGTTGCCCTGCGTGAAGAGCGGTGGCTCTGGTTACTATCCACTTGTGCTCACAAAGCTGTCCTCCTTATCAAGCAAAAGGCGGACAGCTTGTAAATCTCCACCGTGTGCCATGGAATGCGCCTCGCCGTAGAAGTGTCTGTTTTTCAGATCTGGACAGCCACAGGAGGGGCCGTATCAGGACCCGAAGTCTCCAAGATGATAAGGCGGACGAGCAGAGAAGGGGCAAACCTGACACCGCTCCAAGCACATTTTGTTTTAACTGTTTATGAACCAGTGCTGGGCTGCTGCATAATGGGGCCACAAGCAGCTTCAGCTATGTAATCAGGGAATGCCCAAATAAATGGGGAGGCGTGGGAACTTTTTCCTCAGAGCGTGGGGTGACACTGTACGAGGGTGCAGTTCCACGCGCTCTCCTCAGAAGCTAATTTTAATCCTGTCTCTTTGATTCCTTGCTTCTTGTCCTGTTTAATAGGTAGTTCGGTGTTTGAACCTGACATGGGGTGACCAAAGGAACTAATTATTTAATGGCCTTTGGCACAATCGTTAGCATTCTGATAATAGCACGCTAGCTTATTTCACTAACACTAACTGTAAACATGCTATTGTTAGCATAGTAATGTTAGCATGCTAGCTTTTGTTTTAAGCTAATTAAACAGGTATACACTTTAGTATCATATATTTTGTTATTTCATTAATGCTAACAGTAAGCATGCTATTGTTAGCATGCTAGCTTTTTTTTTTTAAAGCTAATCCAACAGCTATTCATCTCTATATGATATATTTTGTTATTTCACTAATGCTAACTGTAAACATGCTATGGTTAGCATAGTACTGTTAGCATGCTAGTTTTTATTTGTTCAAGCTAATTAGCAGGTATACACCTCAGTATCATATATTTTGTTATTTCACGAATGCTAACTGTAAACATGCTATAGTTAGCATGCTAGCTTTTTAAAAAAAAGCTAATTTAACAGGTATACATCTCAGTATCATATATTTGATTTCACTAATGCTAACAGTAAGCATGCTATAGTTAGCACTCTAGCTTTTTTTAAAGCTAATTTAACAGGTATACATCTCTGTATCATATATTTTGTTATTTCACTAATGCCAACTGTAAACATGCTATTGTTAGCATAGTACTGTTAGCATGCTAGCTTTTTTTTAAGCTAATTAAGCAGGTATACACCTCAGTATCATATATTTTGTTATTTCACTAATGCTAACAGTAAGCATGCTAGTTTTGCTCATTTTGCTGAGTTGTTTTGTTACTTGCTAGCATTTTAGTTTGGCTTTGGCTCTTCAACATTCACGTGAAACGTCCACCAAAATATAATTTTCTGGTCCTAAATATGGTACTGGATCTGAAGGTGAAAATGACCAAAATGGTTTGCTTTGTCAGTGTGTGGCCCCTCGGTGGAACTATTCAGTGCTCCGTCACCCTTATCCAACTCTGACAAGAAAGCTGAAGTCCAAACCTCTGGTTCTCCTCCCGCTCAGCAGCAGCCACAGTCTTCCTGTGCTTCAGCAGGTCCGAGGTCACACCTGGCTTGGCTCCCACCTGCCAGCACAACAAACATCTCAGTACCTTCTTCATGAGCTGGAAGTGTTGCGAGGTCTCACTTGTTTGTGAAGAACGTCTCCCAGATCTTTCTGCTCCCGTCTCATCTCCTGCTGTTTCTTCTTCTTTGGTGGGGAAGGTTGCTGCTGGATCCTCTGGAGCTGGTCCTGCACGCTGGTCGGAGCCTGTATGGTCACCATGTTCTGGATCTGGTGGGTTTGAATTGGACTCCCCGTCTGCTTGATCTGGATGGGTAGTTGCAGTTTGATCTGCTGGGGAACCGCGCCGCCTTGCTGCTGCGCCTGGGCCTGGATCTGGGCCTGGATTTGGGCGGCGACGTGAGGCGGTAGCGCTGACAACAGTTGGACCGGTTGTTGAAGTCCTGGAACCGTGATGAGCTGATGTCTGATGGAAGGCTGGGCCTGAACGTGACCTCGGTTTGGAGACTGGAACTGGACCTGGACCTGAGCTTGCACTTGGGGTTGAGTCTGTACCTGAACCTGGGTCGGTGACTGAACTTTGAACTGAGCCTGGGTTTGTACCGGACTCTTGATTGCGGAATGAGTCTGGACTTGAGGATGCTGCGACGCGTGAGGCAGAATCGGACTCTGTTGCTGGAATTGGACCTGAACCTGGGGGTGGAGTTGGCTTTGAAACTGGGTTACAGCCGGACTCTGAACCTGAGGCAGCGCATGCGGTTGGGTCTGCACTTGGGTTTGAAGTACACCTTGTACCTGCGATTGGTACTGAGGCTGGACCCTTGCCTGGTGTTGAACCTGAACCTGGGTCTGGTTTTGGGAGGGGAACTTCACCTGGGGTTGAATTGGAGGAAGCTGATGGGGTTGTTGTGGAGGTTGTGTTTGAAACTGAACTCGTATCTGGGGATGGATTTGTGCTTGGGTCTGGAGATGCGGCTGAGACTGCATGCGTTGGACCTGAATCTGTGCACAGATCTGGTTTTGGGGCTGAGACTGCAGTTGATGAAGTGCTTGTGGCGCCGTGTGTCTGACCGTGGTGACCACGGAGGAGACCGGTAGCGCCTTCATGTGGAGCTGCACCGCAGAGACCGGTATTTGCGACACCTGTTGCACCGACACCATAGCCGGGTGCTGTTGAGACGGCAAGGCAAGAGATGCTTGAGGCAGCGAGGAAACAGGTGAACGCGTGAAACCTGATGCGGGGGGGGAGGCGGGGACTGTGTCCAGGGCAGGTGGATTTGGGACTGTGGCTTGTGGAACCGAATGGAGCGTCCTTTGCTCAATCAGCGCTGAAAAGGTGACAGAAACAAGGAAGTGTATGAATATTAGTAACTGTATTCAGAAGCTGGAACATTCCGGCAAAATGATCCCGTTTCGTCTAATATTTGTCCATAGCGTTTCTATGGACTATAATATTTTTATGATTGTGAAAAGCCCAAATTGAAAGGGTGATGAAACCTGCTGGATTGTCCAGAGGTGCTCATTACGTCGATCGCGAGCTACCGGTCGATCTCGGAGGGTGTGTCAGTCGATCACCAGCCAGGCATTAAAAAAATAGTCCTAAAAATGAGCGATCATAAATCTTCACTATGACGTCACGTTCGTCACTTGATTGACATTCACGGCACCCGAGGGTCTTCTGAGATGACGCTGGCTGCTGCCAGCTCATTAAAATTACCGACTGGAAGGCGAGAAACACTTTATTTCAACAGACTCTGGCGCCGTACCTGTCGTCAAAACTCCAAAGACCGACTGCACAGTTGCGCTACCAAAATAAGAGTCTCAGAAAGCTGGCGTGCACAAGCTAGCAAGCTACGGAGTTTGCCGACAATGTATTTCTTGTAAAGTGTATACAAAGGAGTACGGAAGCTGGACAAATAAGATGCCAAAAACCAACCACTTTCATGTGGTATTGGACAGAAAGGAGGACTTTTTTTCTCCTCCATTCGAAAATGCGGACCTTATCAGCACTACTGTCTGATTCCTATCAATGCAAGACATCACAATCAGGTAATACACCAACTTATATTCTTGTCTTCATGAAAGAAAGGAATCTATGTGTTATACATGCTTGTATTATCTTTAAACACCTTTATAACTTGTTAACAATATTACCTATATGTGTTATACATGCTTGTATTATCTTTAAACAATTAACTTATTAACAATATTAACTATATGTGTTAAACATGCTTGTATTATCGTTAAACACCTTTAAGTTGTTAACAATATTAACTATATGTATTAAACATTCTTGTATTATCATTAAACACCTTTAATTTTTTAACAATATTAACTATGTGTTAAACATGCTTGCATTATCTTTAAACACCTTTAACTTCTTAACAATATTAACTATGTGTTAAACATGCTTGTATTATCGTTAAACACCTTTAACTTGTTAACAATATTAACTATATGTATTAAACATGCTTGTATTATCATTAAACACCTTTAACTTGTTAACAATATTAACTATATGTATTAAACATTCTTGTATTATCATTGAACACCTTTAATTTTTTAACAATATTAACTATGTGTTAAACATGCTTGCATTATCTTTAAACACCTTTAACTTATTAACAATATTAACTATATGTATTAAACATGCTTGTATTATCATTAAACACCTTTAATTTTTTAACAATATTAACTATATGTGTTAAACATGCTTGCATTATCATTAAACACCTTTAACTTGTTAACAAAAACATATATTTCATAAATAAGTAAATATAAATGATATATATGAATGAGGTAGATCCCCACGACTTGATCAATTGAAAAGTAGCTCGCCTGCAGAAAAAGTGTGAGCACCCCTGGTGTAGAATATATAAAGACAGAACAATAAGATCATATGGACAGCCGTAAGTCTTTACATTTTGCTTTATATTTATTATTTTACTTATTCTTTTTTTTGGTTTTGTATTTCTTTTGTATCATCCCGTGAGGTGTATATTATTTATTTTGTTCGGTTTGTACTTCATGAAGTTTTGCACTTGTTTTTTGTGTGCGTTTTCATTATATTTGGATGTACCGTATTTTTCGGACTATAAGTCGCAGTTTTTTTCATAGTTTGGCCGGGGGTGCGACTTATACTCAGGAGCGACTTATGTGTGAAATGATGAACACATTAGCGTAAAATATCAAATCATATTATTTATCTCATTCACGTAAGAGACTAGACCAGGGGTCGGCAACCCGCGGCTCTAGAGCCGCATGCGGCTCTTTAGCGCCGCCCTAGTGGCTCCCTGGAGCTTTTTCAAAGATGTATGAAAAATGGAAAAAGATGAGGGGAAAAATGTTTGTTTTTTGTTTTAATATGGTTTCTGTAAGAGGACAAACATGACACAAACCTCCCTAATTGTTATAAATCACACTGTTTATATTAAACATGCTTC
>NC_084569.2:41102458-41119958 GCF_033978685.3 Nerophis lumbriciformis | reverse complement strand
AGCTTGTGTGAGGCTTCCGGCTTTCACCACCTGGAGCGGAAACAACCGTCACCTTTGGTATTGTACGCTTGAATAAGGTTGAAGGCAGAAGTACTTGTTGAGGAGTGGGAGCCGAGCTGTTGGCCCTGATGTTCATGTTGCCGGTGGTGGGATGGAGTGTGCTGTACGTCCTCAGGTTGGCAGGTGGCCCAGATGGGAATATGCTGCTGCACTTCTGCTGCACTGCTGATGGCACGCATCATACAGAAGACACAACAAGGTACGTCAATTACGGACTATAAGGCGCTACTTTTTTCCTACGCTTTGAACCCTGCGGGTTATAAAACGGTGCGGCTAATGTATGGACTTTGCTGACGTCCATAACGCAAATAGTTTTAAAAAACACAATAAACAAGGTAAGACGCTGAATCGGTTTGTTATTGTTTGTGCTACGGTGCCATCTTTTGGACGAGTTTGCTGCTGGGTGAATGTCCATAGTGTTTCCTGCTAGTTTAAAGCTTTGAACCGGACGTACAAGTGCCGAACGTCCGTAACGTTTCTACTCGTATGGATTCTTCGTTCATCACTACAAGCAACGTTTGTAAGTTTTACAATATAACTAAAACTATTCTTACTTACTAAAGCGTCCAATGTGCCAGAGGTGGGACCAAGTCATTGTTTTGCAAGTCACAAGTAAGTCTCAAGTCTTTGCCCTCAAGTCCGAGTCAAGTCCCGAGTCAAGACAGGCAAGCCCCGAGTCAAGTCCAAAGTCAAGACTGGAAAGTCTCAAGTCAAGTCCCAAGTCCTGCATTTTGAGTTTCGAGTCCTTTCAAGTCCTTTTAACCACAGACTAATATATTAACACAGATTGTGTATGCTTTTCAAACGCTGTATTTATTTATTAAAACAAGTGCATTTTAAATTGCAGGAAAGAAAATTGTGCTGACATTGCACTTTATAATAGCACTATTAACCAGTCATTTTAAACATTAACTCATTCCTTTACAGAACAAACACATTGAAAAATAAAGTGCAAATGTACTTATTTGTACAAAAGTGTTAACATTGAAAAAACATGACATATACGTGAACATAACAAAAAAGTTGGGGCGTAGTATGATGCCACCATGGCTGAAAACTCGCTCCACTGGAGCACTGGAGGCAGGCACTGCCAAGACTCTCATGGCCACTCGGAACAGTGAAGGAAGAGTCTTCATGTTCAATGCCCAGAACAAAAGGGGGGAGAGAGTTGTTTTGGGTTGGTGCACTGCTTGTAAGTGTATCTTGTGTTTTTTATGTTGATTTAATTAAAAAAAGAAGAAAAAAAAAATTTATTTCTTGTGCGGCCCGATACCAATCGATCCACGGACCAGTACCGGGCCACGGCCCGGTGGTTGGGGACCACTGAGGTAAACAACCAACAGTATGTCAGAAAGCTAGCTAAAACAGTACACATATTCATAATATAGTATACATTTTAACTGACCTTTATTTGACTATTTTTGTCTTTTTTTAGGTGTCTAAAATACGCGGTGCTGCTGACCGCCGTCTAACGTTACGTGTGATATATTGACTAACGTAACCCTGCTTGAAAAAAATCACTGAACAAAAAGTATGAATAAGGTAGTGAACTGCAACAGATTCCCGTGTTTGCAATAACGTTATAACGTTAGCAGTGAGTTTACAGCCTCACTGATTTAACTACACAGCAAATAAAAGTCACGTTACTTAGCCAATAAACGTTATCTTACATTCAAAACTTACCGTTCTTTGTGCAACTTCAAATGCCGGACGAAGTTGGAAGTTGTTGCCTCTCCATCAGTAATTTTCGAACCGCATGTGTTGCATACTGCAAACCGTTTTGTGTTGACCACCTCGTAATTTTTATACCCAAACGAAATTATTTTAGGCATCATTTTTTGTTCACTGACGTGTGGTTTGGACATGTCTTCTTCATTGGTTGTCCTGCAATTTGATTGGATGAATGCTGTGTGATGAAAACAAAGTAGATGTAATTTGATTGGCTGTTGTACTGAGAGCACACCAGCTGACACACGCAACGCTGATAGACAAGTACACAATGAAAAATACGGAGCGCTCCCGGATAACTTTTTCATCTTTGGGTTTTGGGGAAAGTAGCAAGTCATGTCAAGTCATGTCAATTCAAAAGGCTCAAGTCCAAGTGAAGTCACAAGTCATTGATGTTAAAGTCGAAGTCGAGTTGCAAGTCTTTTTACATTTTGTCAAGTCGAGTCTAAAGTCATCAAATTCATGACTCGAGTCTGACTCGAGTCCAAGTCATGTGACTCGAGTCCACACCTCTGCAATGTGCAATGTCTGTAGCAGTGTTTTCATGCATATTTGCACATGCTATCGCAATGCAATGACGCTAGCGTCCTTAGCATTAGCTAATATGCTAACACGTTTACGAATGTCCGTGTTTGTGTTATTAACTTACAATGACATTCTTTTTGTATCGTTTCAGTTTTGTAAATTCCCCAAAACGTCACCGTGGAGTTATTGAGTCTGTTTAGCTGATTGGAGAGCTAGCTTAAGGTATGTAAATAAACATTTACAAAAATATTTCTGTGTAAATAACTCATTTCACAACGTATATATCTGGGGCTTATAGTCCGGTGCGTCTTATATATGGAAAAATTAGTTTTCCCCCCTAAAATGTAGTAGGTGCGGCTTATATAGCGGTGCGCTCTATAGTCCGGTGTGTGTGGTGTAAACGGGGCCATTGAGTCTGTTTAGCTGATTGGAGAGCTAGCTTGCACAGCTCGTGGGTCCATGACGATTACTTCTGTTTTGTTTGATCAGCCCTTTTACTGCCTTGTTACAGACACCGTGTGTAAATAATTAGGGTTATGTACATACATTTCTGTGTAAATAACTCATTTCAAAACGTATATATCTGCAGCTTATAGTCCGGTGTGACTAATATATGGGAAAATATAGTTTTCTCTTAAAATGTAGTGGGTGTGGCTTATATGCCGGTGCACTCTATAATCCGGAAAATACCAAGAACACAAAGAAACACCTGTTACCTGTTGTGCTGTTTGTCTGACCCTCCTTGACCCACGAAGCAAAGGATTGGTGGAAATTCTTGTCTTGCTGCGGGGGGACCGGAGAGGCCAGTTTGGAGGCCAAGACCATCTTGGTCCCGGATGTGACCTGACCCGTCCTCTGGAATGTGGACACAGGCGTACTAGTAGAAGTGGTGGTGGTGGTGGTGGTTGTGATTGTGGGCGTGGGCGGCGTTGAACACAGTCTCTGCTGCTCGAAGCGTTTCTAAAAATGCAGAATTTTGAGTAGACAAGCAGTTTTAAAATCCTACAAATGTTGAGATGTGCCGTCTTCCCACCTGCTGGGCAGCCAATCGAGCCTGTTTCAGCTGACTCTCCAGGTGGGCCTTGACTTCCTCTGAGGTCTTCATGGTGCTGCTGGTCTTGGAGGCATCTGGTCCCTGGGACTTCTCCTTCTCCAATCTGTGAGGTCAAGGAAAACATATCAAGTGTTAATATCATAATCCTATTTGCTTGTTAACACAAAACTGATAGTCTAGACCAGGGTTAGCCAAGGTGCGGCCCAAAGAAAAAATTTTAACGTTCCTTTTTTAATCAGATTAATCAAACTTTTGCATTTTAATGAACTGCGGTAATTTAGTTGCATGCAAAATTTTAATTAATTTAAAAAAAAAAAAAAAAAAAAAAATATATATATATATATATATATATATATATATATATATATATATAAAATTTTATTCTAAGAAAGTCATACGGGAACCTTTTAAAAAAAGCTTCTACTTCTACTTCTACTCTTTTATTTGTTAAGGTTTTATCTAAAATGTATTTTATTTAACGTTCCTTTTTTAATCAGATTAATCAAACTTTTGCATTTTAATGAACTGCGGTAATTTAGTTGCATGCAAAATTGTAATTAATAAAAAAAAAGAAAAAAAAAAGAAATATATATATATATATACAGTATATATATATATATATATATATATATATATATATATATATATATAATTTTATTCTAAGAAAGTCATACGGGAACCTTTTAAAAAAAGCTTCTACTTGAATGAATGTCTTTTATTTGTTAAGGTTTTATCTAAAATGTATTTTAAAGTGAAATTTTCCAATACAACAAATCCTTTTCAACTTATATTCAATTGAATAGACTGCAAAGACAAGATATTTCATGTTCACACTGACAAACTTTGTTCTTTTTTGCAAATATTCGCTCATTTGGAATTTGATGCCTGCAACATGTTTCAAAAAAGCTGGCATAAGTGGCAAAAAAGACAGAGAAATTAAGGAATGCTCGTCAAAGATTTACCGTATTTGGAACATCCCACAGGTGAACAGGCTAATTGGGAACAGGTGGGTGCCATGATTGGCTATAAAAGCAGCTTCCATGAAATGCTCAGTCATTCACAAACAAGGACGGGGCGAGGGTCACCACTTTGTCAACAAATGCCTGAGCAAATTGTTTAAGAACAACATTTCTCAACAAGGAATTTAGGGATTTCACCATCTACGCTCCGTAATATCATCAAAAGGTTCGGAGAATCTGGAGAAATCACTGCACGTAAGACATGATATTACACACCTTGGATCCCATCAAAAAGTGACATCAGTGTGTAAACGATATCATCACATGGGATCAGGAACACTTCAGAAAACCACTGTCCGTAACTACAGTTGGTCGCTACATCTGTAAGTGCAAGTTAAAACTCTACTATGCAAAGCCAAAGCCATTTATCAACAACACCCAGAAACACTTCGCTGGGACCGAGCTCATCTAAGATGGACTGATGCAAAGTGGAAAAATGGTCTGATGAGTCCACATTTCAAATTGTTTTTGGAAACTGTGGACGTTGTGTCCTCCGGACAAAAGAGGAAAAGAACCATCCGGATTGTTCTAGGGTGAAAGTGTAAAAGGCAGGATGGTATGGGGGTGTATTAGTGGCCAAGGCATGGGTAACTTACACATCTGTGAAGGCACCATTAATGCTGAAATTTTGCTTTTGGAGCAACATATGTTGCCATCCAAGCAACGTTACCATGGACGCCCCTGCTTATTTCAGCAAGACAATGCCAAGCCACGTGTTACAACAGCGTGGCATGTGCAGGTACTAGACACATGCAAACTTTTTTTTTTATAGCTAATTTTGCAACCCTACACCTTAGAGTAGAATAACTTAGTATGTGACACATGCTAACTTTTTATTTTATTTTTTTTTTTTTTTGCTAATTTTGCAACCCTACACCTTAGAATTTGGTATGTGACACATACTAACAGTTAACTTGATAACATTAACATGCTCACATTTTAAGCCAACAGTATGTAAAAATATCCCATAAAAAGTGGAATTAAGGTGTAATGTGACGAGAGAAAGTTGAAATGCTGACAAAACAAACACAGAGCTTTAAAAAAATGTGAATATTGTACTGGTTTTGATTCTGCAGCTCTTAGTGGAAAAGGTTTGCCGCCATAAACAATGTGTGCTACAAAAATGTGTGCCGTCTACTCTAGTTCTCACTTTTCTGCAAAGGCTCTGATCTCCCACAACTCCAGCTCTTCCTCAACAATCCACGTCTCCACAGCAATTGGCCCCGTTGGCTTTTTGGACTCCTGCTTCTTGGGCCTCAAGGCGCTTGATCGCAGGCCCTTTCTCTGTGGCGTCGGAGTTTCTGCTCGCGGGAAAATGGGACACGGTTCATGGAATGTTCTTAAAACATCTCCTACGAGGCAAACCTTACCTTTGGGAGTATCCCTGTTACCAATGGGACAGATGATCTTCCTGATGCAGTATTCTGAGCGGATGCCGTGAGGGCCCACGTCTCTGCGTTTGATTATCTCTGTTGTGGTGACATCGGTGTCTGTGGTTTCTGAGGAGAGAAAGCCAACAGTTAGGATGCATCGGTAGAACGGTGAACGCAGATAGTCACCTTTCCGTGTTAGACCCACGGCAGCAGAGGGCTTCACGGCCATCTCGTCCCACTTGAGACAGGCCCAGAGGAGCCTCAGCATCAGGCTGACTCCTGCCAGAGACCTCACGGTCTGGAGACGGTACCTAAACGGGTTGGGAATGGAAGAATTCACACATTAAAGAGAACAGAAACGAGAGAACAAATGAGATGCAGAAGTGTTCCCAACCTCCATGTGATTCCAAAAGTGGGCCGAGGTGAAGGGTAGGGCCATATGTCCAGGACTGGCTTGGCGCTGTAACTGAAGATGGGCACCTCTCTGATGCCCGCTCTCCTCGCCAGCCTCTTCAGGTCATCGTTTGGCAGGACGAAGATGCTCTTTTTACTGCTTTTGGTGACAAATTTGCGATAGGACGGCAGCGCCGTGCCCGACCGGGCCTTCTTACATTTGGAGAACTTGAGAAGACTGACCCGGTCACTGGTGGTGTAGGCTTTGCTAATGGTCATGGCTGAAGCTGAGGTGGCCTGCTTTGGACCAGTAGCAGATTTGGACCTGTGCGGGACTGCTGCTCCACAGTTTGGCTTGGTGGAAGCGGTGCTACTTGCTGTTGCGGTCTGAGGGTTTTGAGACTGCGTGACACTCTGCGTGGAGGTCTTTAGATCATCCGTATGACTGCCATTGTCACTGCTACGGAGGCAGGAGGCACTTGATTGACTTGAAGATTGAGTATCAGTGGGCACTGCAAGTACATCCTGATTGTTACTACTCACAGCAGTTCTAGGGTCTGCTTTCTCAGCCACATGATTCTCTAATTTGGGGACCTTTGAAGGAGGTGGGTGACCATCGAAAGAACCGTCATTCTGGGAGATGTTTCCGTTCATTAGAGTCTTAACAGGCTCTTTGCTATCACTGGGGACCGGAACGCTGAGGTCGGAGTTTGAATCCAAAGGAGCACTGGTGACAGTTTCTCCATTCACATGCTCTGTGTTGGTCTTACTGAAGTCAGTCTTCTCACTGCCTTGCTCCATCTCCTCATAGCCACGTTTCTTGGTGTTGTCTCCCACTGGAGCCACCTCTTGTTTCTCAGTTTTGGCCTCACTTTCTGATTTAAAGTTTGTATTACAGTTGAGCCCAATGCTTCCTCCGTTCACTTCTGTGTGTGCCGCAGTCCCTCCACTGTTCTCCTGCACAAGATTGGATTCTGCCTGCACGCTGGGTTTGATTTCCGTGGACTCCACTTTGACATCCGTGTTTGTCTTCAGGCTGTTGTACTCCTGCTGAAAGTCCAGCTTTTTAACCACAGGGTCTTTCTTCTGTGGGTCCTTGTCTCCTTCACCTTTGACGCACGGGCTGGCAGCAGGCGGCTGTTTGGCTGATGCAGATCCTTCAGTCTTCACCACAGAAGCAGACTTCGATGCGGTTATTTTGGATAGGAAGGCCGCTTGTCTCATTCTCTCCAATCTCTGCTTCTCCTCCAAGGTGAACTGTTTGACACGCCGCTCCAGCAGTCCGTCCAGTTTGGAGGGCTTCACCTTCCTTTTATAAGCGGTCCGCAACTGGAATCCTTCGCTGACGTTGACAACGTCGTACGAAGGCTCCGGGGCAGTGGACTCCTCGTTAGGTTGGGGACTTTTCTGGATGGGCTCTTCTTTTACAGGCTGAACAGCAGACGAAGATCGGTCTTTGTTTTCAACCTCTTCTGCAATGAATAAAGCAAGGAGATAATGTCAAGATAAAGTGTTTATAGATACGACGTGTGTCGTAAAAGGTCCATAACTAGCATCATAAAAGAAGTATTTCCCCATGGAGTCCAACACACACTCCCAGCTTTCTCTGCAATGCCTTATTGCTTGGATTTACATTACATCCAGCTCGTTAAATACGGGTGATGGTCGGGCCAGCGTCTGTTCTCACTGGGTACGGTACTTTAGCCTTTCTCGAACTACAAATGCCCTACGCTTGTGTTGTTTCCGGCCGTACAAATCATTCAAATCGCGATAAAAATAAACATTTCTTCAGAGTTCCTCGAGAGGTAACCAAGAAGGGCGAAAGAGTGCAAGATTTCACGAAAGACGACAAGAAAAGGGGCATGCACTCCAGTCCAACGGAGCAGAGTCAAAGAACGCACACATTTGCACTGATCACTTGGTTTAAGGTTTGTTTAAGTATTATCTTGACATTGTCTATGGATGTTCTCACTCATTCAGGTCATTGTGTCCTAAGGGCATCTAATCGATCGCAACTGGACTGTTTGGTTGGTCTTAGAAGGTGTTTTTGCTTGTCATCCAGCTGGTCGTTTGTGTAAAGTGCATCCAGTTCTAGAAGGAACAAGGACAGGGTGGATGAGGAGGTGTAAGGATCAGGTCGAACTGAGAAACTGAGAATTTTTAGCCAACACAACATCCGAGGTACACTTCAAACCCGGCAAAAACCTGAGACAGAGACTGGAGCATCCTAAAGACCGGACACCCCAATCTGGTGTATGCTATCCAGTGTGATGAGGATTCATATTAGAGATGCGCGGTTTGCGGGCACAACCGCGGAGTCCGCGGATTATCCGCAGATCGGGCGGATGAAATTTAAAAAAATTAGATTTTATCCGCGGGTCGGGTCGGGCGGTTGAAATAAAAATTTTTTTGATTTTAAATAGATTCAGGCGGGTGGCAGTTAAACCAATTCGGAAATATATATACATAGTTAAATGTTGTTACCCACATACGAAAAACGAGCAGGCACCTGCAGTATATGCCACAACAGAAGAAAAAAAAAGAAAAGAGATGGACACTTTTACGGAGCGGAGAAGGGACGCCTCGCCGGGGTCCGGGACCGAGGCCCCTTCCCCCGAGAGGGCCCCACCGGGAGCCGTAGCTGAGGCGATTCGCGAGAAGGGCCCGACGCACGTCCAGGGTCACCACCGCGCCCACCGCACCAACACCCCGCCTCGTCCGCCTTCGCCGCGGCCGGCGTCACGCGCAGCAGGTAAGCAGCTTACCTGCCCGCCACCCCCGTGGCCGGGGGCTCGTAACAGGGGTCACTCCGCGCGCAGTGCGCTCACGAAAGGGGTGGGGCTCACCCTGGTTGATATAGACAGCAGAACGGTGGCCATGGACGTCGGAACCCGTTAAGGAGTGTGTAACAACCCACCTGCCGAATCAACTAGCCCTGAAAATGGATGGCGCTGGAGCGTCGGGCCCATATACCCGGCCGTCGCCGGCAGCGAGACGCGCTCAGCGCGGCTCCCATATGATTGCGCACTGGTGTGCGTCTGGGTCGTGACAGCGTGGCACGCGAATGTCTGTGCTGCATTGGATCAGTCTCCTTTCTTTAACAGGCAAAAGCTTTATAACCTCACTAATGCCTTGCATCGTCTATATTAGATATATAACAACGGGCGGGTGCGGGCGGATGGCGGGCGGGTGCGGTTCTGATCAAATGTTACATCGGGTGGATGGCGGATGGTTGACGACTTTCTGATGCGGTTGCGGATGAAATAATTGCCTATCCGCGCATCTCTAATTCATATATTGGGGAAACAAAACAAGCACTAAGCCGACGCATGGCAAAACAAACTCTTCAGGTCTAGACTCAGCAGTCTACCTGCACCTCAGGGACAAACAGCATTCCTTTAAGGACAAATATGTACAGATTCTGGAAGGGGATGACGGATGGTACTAAAGAGGAGTGAGGGAAGCCATCTAATGTGAATGCAATCTGACCCACATGGCGCTACAGTTTTTATGAAAATAAACATGGCTTCAATTGCAATAGGTCTCAGTCCCGGCGCATTTGTGGCGATTTCAAGGATTTTGTGCAATCAAAGTCAACGTTCTCTGAACTAAATTATAGCGTGTAGAACAGGGGTGCCCACTAAGTCAATCACAAGCTACTGGTCGATGGCGGAGGGTGTGTCAGTCGATCGGAGGCACGACATAAAAATGATCGATCATCAATCTTCACCAAGACAACACTTTCGCCACGTGATTGACATTCACGGCAACCGAGGGTCTTGTGAGATGACGCTGGCTGCCGCCAGATCATTATTAAGAAAAAATGACCGACAGGAAGGCGAGAAACACTTTTTATTTCAACAGACTCTCTCGTCCTACCGGCCGTCAAAACTCTAAAGACCGACTGCACCGTTCCTGTCTTCACAATAAAAGTGCTGCTCCATCCTGCCTGCGCTAACAAAATAAGAGTCTCAGAAAGCTAGCAAGCTAGTGAGTTTGCCGCCAATGTATTTCTTGTGAAGTGTATAAAAAGGAGTATGGAAGCTGGACAAATAAGATGGCAAAAAGCAACCACTGTCATGTGGTTTCGGACAGAAACCACATGTTTACTGACTTTATAAACATAATACGAATGAAAAAAAAAAGAGGAAAATATAAAATAAAATATAAAAAATATTGATGTAATCATAGTAGTATCGACTAGATACGCTCCTGTACTTTGTATCATTACAGTGGATGTCAGGTGTAGATCCACCCATGGCATTTGTTTACATTGTGACACCGGTGAGCTATTGTATCCTTCTAGTGAAGCATGTTTAGCTATTCCTCGTCCTCCAGTGATAACGATACTTGTAAGAAACGTACTTTATTTGTCGCCATGGAGGCGAGGATTAGTGATTTAGAAGTAGCTAAAACACTGTGGATGGATGTTAGCGGCTAACTAGCTAGCCATGTCTTAAAGCAGCTCTTCCTGAGGGTGTTTCTGTGTTATAACTTCACCTTTATCTTTACTTTTTACACCAAAATGCGTCCATTCTCCCTTTTCTGTCTACACACTGTGTCTGCTTGTAAGTACTCTGTGTGTGTGTGCTGCCCAACATGCTCCTCTGCTCCTAAAACCAGCAATGTCACCACGTGACGTCATGCCCAGGAACCGGTACTTTTCAAACAGGGTATAGTACCGTTTTTGATTCATTAGTACTGTGATACTATACTAGTACCGGTATACCGTACAACCCTAGTTCTAACTTATGACTCCATACGGAAGCGCTAGAAACTACAACATGGCTGACGGGGGATAAGACACAGTCAAAGTGGAGGCACGTAAATAAGACAGCCCACAAAACGGCACATCCTGAAGAGACGGTCAAGAGCGACTTGAAGATGTGTAAAACATCATCTATGCAACATTTTGAGCAAAGAACCACCGTCACATGTTATTTAGACCACAAGGAAGTCTTTTACATTTAGAAAATAATCATAACAATTAGGGATGTCCGATAATGGCTTTTTTGCTGATATGCGATATCCCGACATTGTCCAACTCTTAATTACCGATACCGATATCAACCGATACTGATATATACAGTCGTGGAATTAACACATTAACATGCCTAATTTGGACAACCAGGTATGGTGAAGATAAGGTCCTTTAAAAAAATTTTTATAAAATAAAATAAGACAAATAAATTAAAAACATTTTCTTGAATAAAAAAGAAAGTAAAACAATATAAAAACAGTTACATAGAAACTAGTAATATTAAGTGTTAAAGGTTAGTACTATTAGTGGAGCAGCAGCATGCACAATCATGTGTGCTTACGGACTGTATCCCTTGCAGACTGTATTGATATATATTGATATATACCGTATTTTCCGCACCATAAGGCGCCCTGGGTTATAAGCCGCGCCTTCAATGAACGGCATATTTCAAAACTTTGTCCACCTATAAGCCGCCCCGTGTTATAAGCCGCATCTAACTGCGCTAAAGGAATGTCAAAAAAACAGTCAGATAGGTCAGTCAAACTTTAATAATATATTAAAACCAGCGTGATGTGGGCGCGCATGGAGTCGTATATCAACATGGACGGAGCTGCGTGAAAAAAGCCACCCGGCCTCTTCGCGTAAACTTAAACTTACCTTAACCACTCGCTCATCTTTTCTTCATCCATCCATCCCTTCGAGTTAGCTTTTATGATGACGCCGGCTGGAAAGGTCTCTTTTGGCAAGGTCTTCCTTTTGAATATCACCATGGGTGGAAGTTTCTGGCCATTAGCATGGCAAGCTAGAACCACAGTGAAGGATGACTTCTCATTCCCTGTGGTGCGAATATTCACCGTACGTGCTCCCGTTGTATCCACAGTGCGGTTCACAGGAATATCAAAAGTCAGTGGAACCTCGTCCATGTAGATAATGTTCTCTGGCCGGATCTTTTTTTCAGCTATCTTGTTTTTACAATATGCACGGAAAGTAGCCAGCTTTTCTTGAAAGTCTTTAGGCAGTTGCTGTGAAATAGTAGTCCGTGTGCGGATGGAGAGATTGCGTCTTTTCATGAACCGGATCCCGGTCGCTTAGTAGGAGCCATTTTGTGGTCTTTACAGATGTAAACACACAAAGGAAATGAAACGTAATATCCGCGCGCTTCTTCTTCTTCTACGCGGGCGGGTGGTTGCTTACAGTAGAAGAAGAAGCGCTTCCTGTTCTATGGGGGCGGGTGCTTACCTTGGCGGTTGCTTGCGTAGAAGAAGAAGCGCTTCCTGTTCTACCGGGAAAAAAGATGGCGGCTGTTTACCGTAGTTACAAGATCGAAACTTTATGAAAATGAATCGTAATATTAATCCATATATAAAGCGCACCGGGTTATAAGGCGCACTGTCAGCTTTTGAGAAAATTTGTGGTTTTTAGGTGCGCCTTATAGTGCGGAAAATACGGTAAAACAATATAAAAATAGTTACATAGAAACTAGTAATATTAAGTGTTAAAGGTTAGTACTATAAGTGGAGCAGCAGCACGCACAATCATGTGTGCTTACGGACTGTATCCCTTGCAGACTGTATTGATATATATTGATATATAATGTAGGAAGCACAATATTAATAACAGAAAGAAACAACCCTTTTGTGTGAATGAGTGTGAAGGGGGGGGCGGGGGCGGGGGGTGCACTAATTGTAAGTGTATCTTGTGTTTTTTTATGTTGATTTAATTTAAAACAAACAAAAAAAAAAAAAACGATACCGATAATTCCCGATATTACCTTTTAAAGCATTTATCGGCAGGCCGATATTATCGGACATCTCTAATAATAATATGACTCCTTTAATGCTTATTGGAACTTTTGGGACATTGCAATTTGTATCTCAAACAGTAATCTAGAAATATTGCTTACCTTTTTCTTCATTTGAAGGAGCAGCGTTAAGGCAGGGCTCAACCTCTGTCTTTTCTTGCTCCTGCCCTGTGGGGTTCACTTCCTCTTTGGACAAGTGGTCTTGTTCAGAAGAGGAGCTTTGAGATGAGGCCTGCTGCTTGTCCTCTGCTGCCGTCTCCATCTTGTCCTCTTCCTTTTTACAGGCATGTTCCTTGCTCATCTTGGCTGTGGTGACGACAACACACGTGAGCAACAGCTGAATTATATCTGGGGGTAAGATTGTTTCTTACCTTCTAGTTCTTGACGGTAGTTTACGTTTGTGTTTCCCGGCAATTTGGGAACAAAACGAGGCACACGAGTCTTACTGACCCAACTCCAGCCGCCGTATCCTGTCACTCTGTACTCCTCCCCCTTCTGCTTCCACACCTAGTCAAAAAAGCACAAAAATAAAGCACTTAATTAAAGTTTCTTCCTACGCTTTGAATCCTGAGGCTTATGAAACGGTGCCTATGGATTTTTCTTCGCTAGTTTTTACTAAACACATGCAAAGACACTTCAACGGTGTTATTGTCTTTGCTTTGGCGCCATCTTTTGGACGAGTTCGCTCACTGCACGTGCTGTGGGTAAATTAATTCCTGCAGTTTAAAGCTTTGAACCGGAAGGAAAAGCGCCGTTTTCTCTTCTAATCGTCCATAGCGATTGTTTCTATAAATTCACCACTACAAGCAACAATATACAAAATAAAAAATAAAAATATTACAATATAACTAAAACAGGTCATACTTACTAAAGTGTCCCATGTGATGTCTGTAGGAGTGTTTTCATGCATATTTCAGTCTACCCCAGGGCAGCTGTGGCTATGAAAGTAGCTTACCACCACCAGGTGTGAATGATTGATGGGTGTTACATGTAAAGCGACTTTGGGTACTTAGAAAAGCGCTATATAAATCCCAGTTATTATTATTATTATTATTATATTTGTACCTGCTACAGTAATGTAATGAAGTTAGCGTCCTTAGCATTAGCTAATATGCTAACACAGAGTATCTGTGTTAGCATTATTAACTCACACATTCTTTTTGTATTGTTTCAGTTTCACAAATCCCTCAGTAAATTCACCAAAACGTCATCGTGGAGTTATTGAGTCTGTTTAGCTGATTGGAGAGCTAGCTTGCGCAGCTAGTGACTTCTGTTTTGTTTGATCAGCCCTTTTACTGCCGTGTTACAGACACCGTTTGGAAACAATTAAGGTATGTAAATAAACATCTACAGATTTTGTCTGTGTAAATAACTCATTTCACAACGTATATATCTGCGGCTTATAGTCCGGTGCGGCTTATATATCACAACAAGGCGATTACAATAAAAGGTGTGTTATTGTTTGTTATGGCGCCATCTTTTGGATGACTTTACTCACTGCAGCGCTCTTCTGTTTAAAGCTTTAAACCGAAAGTACAAGTACCTTTCTGTCTTCTTTCTACTCTTATGGATTTTTCATTCATTCCTCAGTTTTACAATATAACTAAAACTATTCTTACTTACTAAAGTGTCCCATGTGTGTTGGAGTGTTTTCATGCATATTTGTACATGCTATCGTAATGTAATCAAGCTAGCGTCGTTAGCATGAGCTAATATGCTAACACGTTTACAAGTGTCTGTGTTAGTATTATTAACTTACAATGACATTCTTTTTGTATTGTTTCATTTTCACAAATTCCTCAGTGAATTCACCAAAACGTCACCGTGGAGTTATTGAGTCTGTTTAGCTGATTGGAGAGCTAGCTTGCGCAGCTAGTGGGTCCATGACCATGACTTCTGTTTTGTTTGATCAGCCCTTTTACTGCCATACTGTTTGGAAACAATTAAGGTATATAAATAAACATTTAAACAATATTTCTGTCTAAATAACTTATTTCACAACCTATATATCTGTGCTCTATAGTCCAGAAAAAAACAGATAAATTGTGATATGTACAAACCCCAAAAGCAGTGAAGTTGTCAGGTTGTGTACCGTATTTTCCGCACCATAAGGCGCCCTGGGTTATAAGCCGCGCCTTCAATGAACGGCATATTTCAAAACTTTGTCCACCTATAAGCCGCCCCGTGTTGTAAGCCGCATCTAACTGCGCTAAAGGAATGTCAAAAAAACAGTCAGATAGGTCAGTCAAACTTTAATAATATATTAAAACCAGCGTGATGTGGGCGCGCATGGAGTCGTATATCAACATGGACGGAGCAGTGTGAAAAAAGCCACCCGGCCTCTTCGCGTAAACTTAAACTTACCTTAACCACTCGCTCATCTTTTCTTCATCCATCCCTTCGAGTTAGCTTTTATGATGACGCCGGCTGGAAAGGTCTCTTTTGGCAAGGTCTTCCTTTTGAATATCACCATGGGTGGAAGTTTCTGGCCATTAGCATGGCAAGCTAGAACCACAGTGAAGGATGACTTCTCATTCCCTGTGGTGCGAATATTCACCGTACGTGCTCCCGTTGTATCCACAGTGCGGTTCACAGGAATACCAGTTGCTGTGAAATAGTAATCCGTGTGCGGATGGAGAGATTGCGTCTTTTCATGAACCGGATCCCTGTCGCTTAGTAGGAGCCATTTTGTGGTCTTTACAGATGTAAACACACAAAGGAAATGAAACGTACGGTAATATCCGCGCGCTTTTTCTTCTTCTACGCGGGCGGGTGGTTGCTTACAATAGAAGAAGAAGCGCTTCCTGTTCTATGGGGGCGGGTGCTTACCTTGGCGGTTGCTTGCGTAGAAGAAGAAGCGCTTCCTGTTCTACCGGGAAAAAAGATGGCGGCTGTTTACCGAAGTTGCGAGACCGAAACTTTATGAAAATGAATCTTAATATTAATCCATATATAAAGCGCACCGGGTTATAAGGCGCACTGTCAGCTTTTGAGAAAATTTGTGGTTTTTAGGTGCGCCTTATAGTGCGGAAAATACGGTAAATGGTAAATAAAAAGAGAATACAACAAATCCTTTTCAACTTATATTCAATTGAATAGACTGTAAAGACAAGATATTTAATGTTCACACTGAGAAAGCTTTTTACAAATATTAGCTCTTTGGAATTTGATGCCCGCAACATGCTTCAAAAAAGCTGGCAAAAGTGGCAAAAAAAGAGTGAGAAAATTGAGGAATGCTCATCAAAGACTTATTTGGAACATCCCACAGGTGAACAGGCTAATTGGGAACAGGTGGGTGCCATGATTGGGTATAAAAGCAGCTTCCATGAAATGCTCAGTCATTCACAAACAAGGACGGGGCGAGGGTCACCACTTTGTCAACAAATGCCTGATCAAATTGTTTAAGAACAACATTTCTCAACCAAGGAATTTAGGGATTTCACCATCTACGCTCCGTAATATCATCAAAAGGTTCAGAGAATCTGGAGAAATCACTGCACGTAAGCCATGATATTACACACCTTGGATACCTCAGGCGGTACTGCATCAACAAGTGTGTAAAGGATATCACCACATGGAACACTTCAGCAAACCATTGTCAGTAACATACAGTTGGTCGCTACATCTGCAAGTGCAAGTTAAAACTCTACTATGCAAAGCCAAAGCCATTTATCAACAACACCCAGAAACGCCGCCGGCTTCATTGTATTCTGTTTTTATTGACCATTTACACAACGTGCCAACTTCACTGGTTTTGGGTTTAGTGTTTCTGTTGTATGTTATGTGATATAAAAGTAGTTTTACCTGATGCTTGATGGGAATGGTGTACTTCACCCACGTGGCCTGCTGCAGCGTCTCCTCGTCCTCCAGCTTCTTCTCCCGTTTCTTCACCTTCTCTTTGTCATCGCGCTCCATGGAGGTCATGCGATGCAGCCTGAGACGAGAGACTGTTCTGTAACGTTGTGGAGCCGGAGCACCGACTGGGGTGGTGACGTACGCACATTACCTTGTGTGCCCCAGGGAGTCTTTCCATATGGGCAGCATGACCACTGGTTTGATGGCACACTCCAGGATGGCCAGGGCCAGCGCAAATTCCCTCGCCTTGCTGCACATTTGCACTGCTTTGTTCCAGTTGGTTCTACATGTAAACATCACAAACCACATCTATGAACACATGATGACTTGGCAGACAGAGGCAAAACATGAATAGACTAGAGCCACTAACATCTTTTAAGGTCTCTAATTAACAAAGCAAGTAACATTTATTTAAAAAAAAGGTGTGGGGAAAACATATCGATACGGTAATATATAGCAATACCTTTTTTTATTACATGATTGTTCAGTTTAAGGTTTGCTGCCAGACATTCCACCAAGGAGTTTTGTTGTAGAATAGGATATAAACTAAGTATACACTCATGTTCTTAAGGCCTCATTGACTCCCAGTATAACTACTCATTTTGAACAGACTATATTTCTGGTATATTACTCTGCTTTTTTCATGACAATCGAATTCATCTTTTGCTTGCCGATTGAAACACAAGAAAAAATTGTTTTGGTGTAAGTGCG
>NC_084569.2:41064958-41099958 GCF_033978685.3 Nerophis lumbriciformis | reverse complement strand
TGGCGCCTCTTGTCATGGTCCTCGCGGTGCTGATGCTTGTTGAGGGCCAGCACGTTGGTGCTGTACTGGTTGTGGTAGACCCGGTACTTGCCTTCCTGACCCAGCTTGAACAGGTTGTTCATGTTCAATGCTTCGCTTTTGGAAAAGACGGGCGATGAAGCTGCCCCGTCAGAGCGCACGGGGGACGACTGAAACACAAGGGGAAAGAAATCTGTTCATTTAGACCGGAGGTGTCAAAGTGCTTTTCACTGAGGGCCACATCGCAGTTATGTTTGGCCCCAGAGGGCCGCTTCTAACAGTCAATACTATTATTACACCGTTTTGTTATGCATTTTATTGGTAGATTTTCCAACAACTAAAATGTAAAAAAAAATATGGTAAGTTGCAATAATGCCACCTCACAATGTAGTGTATATTACTGGAAATGGAAAAAACAGTACTGCTGTTTTATGGTAAAAAAAAAAAAAGGCAGCTCAGTTGCCAGAATTTGAATGCAAAATTTACGTTTGTTTTTTTTACTGTAAATAAAAAGTTTGTTTGTTACGGTGTATTACTGGAAATGCCAAAACGGCACCACAGTTTATTACAGTAAAAAAAAAAAAGTACAGTTTTTTTCATTTACACAAAAATGCTTTAAAAACCACAGTAAATTTCACAATTTGACCATGAAATCTATTGCTACTTTTACATTGCACAATTTGATGGATAACTTGCTTGGAAATCATTATTATTAGTATTTATTTCTATTAAAAATATGGTTTGAATGTTTGTACCCCTTTCAGACATTGCATTTAGTTCCCATTAAAACATTCACATGTTGCACAATGAGATGTAAGCAGGGGATCATGTGTACATTCCTGCAACTTCCTGTTTGTAAAAAATATATTTGTATTAGTATTTATTTAATATACTAACAGCATTTCATGATTAATATTTATGAATTAAGATTCCTAATAAATGACACTAGAATAAGCACACATTTGATAGGTAAATCATAGTGTAACGACCTGGAATTACACTTTATGCGTGGTGTTGGAGTTGTCCGACTTTTTGTGTGGCTGTAAACGCATCACTGGCTAAGTGCCATATGTGCATGTGTTGGCGCAAGTGAGAAAGAGCGAGCGGCTGGTGTTGATATAACAAAGTTGCTTTTGGTCTGGTTTGTACTGCAGAAAATGACCACTTTTGCTATATATCATTTTTTTTACTAATGTTTTGGTGATGTGTTTATGGCCGAGAATAAAGAGCTTTGCTCAGTAAAGTGATGGATGGAATTCATGTCCTCAAAGCGTCTCGACAGATGTTACAATATTTGAACAATGGTGACGAAAACTGTTTTCTCTGTCGTGTCCGTGTCGTGTCGAAAATTGTTATGCGCTTATTTATGTTATTTTTTTTGTGCGTGGCATAGATTTGTCGTGCGCAGAGGACGCTTGAGCAGTGCGCAATTGCACAGGCACACACCTTAGAGGGAACATTGATATATAGTCAAGGTTTCTGAGGTTTATCCATTATACAGTGCTCAATACCCAGGTAAAGTGGAATATACGTTAGGTCAGAAAAAACACAGAGGCTACAAACAGGCGAAACAGGCTTGTAGGGATGATATAGCCTCTGTGTTTTTTCTGATCTAACGTGTGTGTATCATATATTTTTGCATTGTTAGACAATATTTAAGTTCATGTAAATTGCGATTACATGGAGTGCTTGTATTTTTTTTCTCCCAAAATAGAAAGAAAGAATAGATTTAGTTAGAACAGTTAAACTACTTTATTGTTACATATTATTTCCAGGCTTTCCAGGGCCAAATAAGATGACGTGGCGGGCCACATCTGCCTTGAGTTTGACACTTGTGATTTACAACAAATAAGTACACACACGGAATGTGTCGGCTTCACATACAACTCAGTCATATTCATCAGTTTTTATCAATTATAGTCAGTATTCAAAGTAAATTAAATAAATGGAAAAATAAAATGCTAAAAAAGATCCAAGATACATTTTGGGGGGGGTTTATGGTATTTTTTTTTGTCATAAAAAATACAATCATGTGTGCTTACGGACTGTATCCCTGCAGACTGTATTGATCTAATGTAGGAACCAGAAATATTAATAACAGAAAAAAACAACCCTTTTGTGTGAATGAGTGTACATGGGGGAGGGAGGTTTTTTGGGTTGGTGCACTAATTGTAAGTGTATCTTGTGTTTTTTATGTTGATTTAATTAAAACATTTAAAAAAAAAAAAAAAAATTATTTATATTTTTTTTAAATTTCTTGTGCGGCCCGGTACCAATCGATCCACGGACCGGTTGGGGACCACTGGTGTAAATGGTAAATAAAAAGAGAATACAACAAATCCTTTTCAACTTATATTCAATTGAATAGACTGCAAAGACAAGATATTTCATGTTCACACTGAGAAACTTTTGTTATTTTTTGCAAATATTAGCTCGTTTGGAATTTGATGCCTGCAACATGTTTCAAAAAAGCTGGCACAAGTGGCAAAAAAGACTGAGAGAAGATGAGGAATGCTCATCAAAGACTTATTTGGAACATCCCACAGGTGAACAGGCGAATTGGGAACAGGTGGGTGCCATGATTGGGTATAAAAGCAGCTTCCATGAAATGCTCAGTCATTCATTCACAAACAAGGACGGGGCGAGGGTCACCACTTTGTCAACAAATGCCTGAGCAAATTGTTTAAGAACAACATTTCTCAACAAGGAATTTAGGGATTTCACCATCTACGCTCCGTAATATCATCAAAAGGTTCAGAGAATCTGGAGAAATCACTGCACGCAAGCCATGATATTACACACCTTGGATCCCTCAGGCGCTACTGCATCAAAAAGCCACATCAGTGTGTAAAGGATATCACCACATGGGATCAGGAACACTTCAGAAACCCACTTTCAGTAACTACCGTTGGTCGCTACATCTGTAAGTGCAAGTTAAAACTCTACTATGCAAAGTGAAAGCCATTTATCAACAACACCCAGAAACGCTGCCGGCTTCGCTGGGCCCGAGCTCATCTAAGATGGACTGATGGAAAGTGTAAAAGTGTTCTGAGGTCTGACGAGTCCACATTTCAAATTGTTTTTGGAAACTGTGGACGTCGTGTCCTCCGGGCCAAAGAGGAAAAGAACCATCCGGACTGTTCTAGGGTGAAAGTGTAAAAGTCAGCATGTGTGATGGTATGGGGGTGTATTAGTGGCCAAGACATGGGTAACTTACACATCTGTGAAGGCACCATTAATGCTGAAAGGTACATACAGCTTTTGGAGCAACATATGTTGCCATCCAAACAACGTTATCATGGACGCCCCTGCTTATTTTAGCAAGACAATGCCAAGCCACGTGTTACAACAGCTTGGCTTTGTAGTAAAAGAGTGCGGGTACTAGACTGGCCTGCCTGTAGTCCAGACATTGAAAATGTGGGAAGGCTACAATATGAGAAGGGAGACTGTTGAACAACTTAAGCTGTACATCAAGCAAGAATGGGAAAGAATTCCACTTCAAAAATGTGTCTCCTCAGTTCCCAAACCTTTACTGAGTGTTGTTAAAAGGAAAGGCCATGTAACACACTGGTAAAAATGCCTTTTTTGCAATGTGTTGCTGCCATTAAATTCTAAGTTCATGATTATTTGTTTCTCAGTGTGAACATGAAATATCTTGTCTTTGCAGTCTATTCAATTGAATATAAGTTGAAAAGGATTTGTTGTATTCTCTTTTTATTTACCATTTACACAACGTGACAACTTCACTGCTTTTGTACATAATAAGTCATTGTCTCACCTCTTTGCTGCCTCGCGGTGTTTGGCTGAAAAACTCCAGCGGTGTTGAACTTGCTCTGTTGCTCCTGAGATTGGCGTTATACTCCTCTGTTGTTCAGGAAGGAGAGCAGACGAGGCGCGTCGTCAAAACACACACCTGATGAGAAGTATGTTCCGTCACTCACCTGTCCCGTCTTGGCTGGTGAAAGAAGACCGAGAGGACCTCTCAAACAGGTCCGGCTGCTCCGGTTTCCTCAGAGTGGCACAGTCGGGGACCTGAGGACCCGGGGCTGGATGCTGATCCTGGATCTGTGTTGGCGTGGTCTCATCGCTTACTTCAGTGTTGCACTTCTCGTCTTGAAAAGAAGACGCAAGAAGTGGATGTGAAGTAACTTTTGTGTGTGTTAGTAAATGTTAATTGTTTATTAAAATATATATATTGTGATAACTGTGCCGTCTTGTTTTCTTACACATTTGCAATGCAGTTGCACTTCCATGACATTAGATGGCAGTACTGTATAGGCTATCTAACTAAGGAGCTTCTTCATGCAGTTGAATGTTATGCTGCGCCCTACAAAGAGTTTATACTGCAAGTATTGTGCTTATTACACACCAGCTGTTTGATTGTAACATTTATGTTGGTTGTAGTTTTCATTCCCTGCCGTCCACGTTTGTACTCGTATTGATTCTTCGTTCATCACTCATAGCAAGGTTTGTAAGTTTTACAATATAACTAAAACTATTCTTACTAAACTGTCCCAGGTGTGATGTCTGTAGGAGTGTTTTCATGCATATTTGTACGTGATATCGTAAGGTAATCAAACTGACATCATTAGCATTAGCTAATATGCTAACAAGTTTACCAGTGTCTTTGTTACCACAGCTCCTTTACCACATGGGGTCCCCCAGGGCTCAATCCTTGCCCCAATTTTATTTGCGCTTTACCTTCTCCCCCTTGGTTCTATTTTTAGGAAGTACAGTATTGCATTTCATTTTTATGCCAATGATTGCCAGATTTATTTTCCCATGGCACAAAATAACACGGTTCAACGTCTTATTGACTGCCTGCAAGACATCAAAGTCTGGCTTTCAGCTAACTTCCTGAGCCTAAATGAAGATAAAACAGAAGTTATGTTGTTCGGTCCAAGTCGCTCTCCCTCCCCCAACGTTGACCTCGGCACTCTGACCCCGTATCTCAGCGACTCTGTCACAAACCTGGGGGTAAAGTTTGACTCAGATTTTAAATTCGAAAAGCAAATCAGCAGCGTCGTTCAAAAAAGCTTTTATCAATTACGCCAAATAGCGAAAGTGAAACCGCTTCTATCAAGACATGATCTTGAGAAATTAATCCACGCCTTTATCTCGACTCGTCTTGATTACTGTAATGCCCTGTATGTTGGCATTAGCCAGGCCTGCAGCTCGTGCAGAACTCTGCTGCTCGTCTGCTAACACAGACCTGCAGACGTGAGCACATCACCCCTATTTTAGCGTCCCTTCACTGGCTACCTGTGCGTTACCGAATACATTTTAAACTCCTTTTATTTGTTTTTAAATGTCTAAACAACCTCGCGCCAACCTATCTCTCCGACCTCCTTCAGCCTTACTGCCCCACCCGATCCTTAAGATCAGCCGATCAGCTGCTGTTGACGGTCCCTGACACAAGGCTGAAGCTTAGAGGTGACAGAGCTTTCGCCGTTGCTGCTCCCAAGCTCTGGAACGACCTACCCCTGAGTGTTAGACAAGCCTCCTCTCTTCCTGTTTTTAAATCTCTCTTAAAAACATACTTTTATTCCATGGCTTTTAACACTGAGTGATATCCATCCTGCAATGGCGCCCCATAATACACCTGCTGTGATCCTGTTTTTATGTTTTTATGAATTCTATTTTAATTATTTATTTTTTATCGTGTTCTGTTTGTGTTGTGTTGTGTTTGCTCGGTACTCGTTTTATCTTTTAACCTGTTCATTGTACAGCACTTTGGCTACCCCTGTGGTAAATTTTAAATGTGCTTTATAAATAAAGTTGATTTGATTTGATATAGACATGTTTGTGGCTGCTATAGACAAGTTTGTGGCTGCTATAGACACGTTTGTGGCTGCTATAGACAAGTTTGTGGCTGCTATAGACACGTTTGTGGCTGCTATAGACAAGTTTGTGGCAATGGTTGACTCCATTGGGGTTTAGCTCATTTTAACGTTTGATTCCACTTGATGTGATCAGTATTTGAGTGGGGTACCTGTCCTCTGGTTCACCACAGGACAGGACGGGCCACTGTCCTGGGCTTCTTTGTTCCCATGGAGATGTTGGGCGGTGGAAGTGCACTTGGACTGAGACCCGCAGCTCTCCTGGTCAGCAGGTGGAATGAGGGCTGAGGCTGTGACCAGACAAACAGTTCTAATGTTTGACCTTTAATACTATAGTATACAGGTGTGTGGGTGCTGGCACTTTACCTGGCGAAGAACCTTCTTTGTGCTCTCCATTGCCCAACTGGGATGTGGCAGAACCCTCTGCTGCCGGTCCAGAACTTGTTTCTGTTTGCTCTTTGACCTCCGGCTGCTGCTTGGCTTTCTGTGCTTCCCGTCTGACCTTCAATCGTTCCATGACCACCTCTATCAGCAAATAGAGACGTCGTTAAGTCACATGTTGACTAATTATATTAGCACTTACATATTATAATGTGCGTACGGTTGTCTCCATTCCAATATTTTGGTACCGGTACCAAAATGTATTTCGATACTTTTCAAAATAAAAGGGGACCATCAAAAAATGTCATTATTGTCTTTATTTGAACAAAAAAATGTTAGGGTACATGAAACATATGTTTATTATTGTCATTTAGTCCTTAAATAAAATAGTGAACATACTAGACAACTTGTCTTTTAGTAGTAAGTAAACAAACAAAGACTCCTAATTAGTCGTATGCAGTAACATATTGTGTCATTTATACACCTATTATTTTGTACACATTATGAGGGACAAACTGTAAAAATTGATTATTAACCTACTTGTTCATTTACTGTTAATATCTGCTTATTTTCCCTTTCCATTCTATAAACACTTCTGTTAAAATGTAATAATGTATTCTTCTCTTGTTTGGATGATACCACAAATTTAGGTATCGATCCGATATCAAGTAGTTACAGGATCATACATTGGTCATATTCAAAGTCCTCATGTGTCCAGGGACGTATTTGCTGAGTTCATGAATATAATATGCATTTGTTTGTGTTTTTTTTTTAAAGATTTTGTGACGATAAAAAATATCGATGTAATCAGAGCAGTATCGACTAGATAAGCTCTTGGCAGGCCGATATTATCGGACATCTCTAATGCCTACCATTGACATTATCTTGTACCCTTCCAAACAGTCCACACTACAATCATCATTAAATCATGCCTACCATTGACATTATCTTGTTCTCTTCCAAAAATCATCATTAAATCATGCCTACCATTGACATTATCTTGTTCTCTTCCAAACAGTCAAGTTTAAATCATCATTAAATCATGCCTACCATTGACATTACCTTGTTCTCTTCCAAAATCATCATTAAATCATGCCTACCATTGACATTATCTTGTTCTCTTCCAAACAGTCCACACTACAATCATCATTAAATCATGCCTACCATTTACATTATCTTGTTCTCTTCCAAAATCATCATTAAATCATGCCTACCATTGACATTATATTGTTCTCTTCCAAACAGTCAAGCTTAAATCATCATTAAATCATGCCTACCATTGACATTATCTTGTTCTCTTCCAAACAGTCAAGCTTAAATCATCATTAAATCATGCCTACCATTGACATTATCTTGTTCTCTTCCAAAATCATCATTAAATCATGCCTACCATTGACATTATCTTGTTCTCTTCCAAACAGTCAAGCTTAAATCATCATTAAATAATGCCTACCATTAACATTATCTTGTTCTCTTCCAAAATCATCATTAAATCATGCCTACCATTGACATTATATTGTTCTCTTCCAAACAGTCAAGCTTAAATCATCATTAAATCATGCCTACCATTGACATTATCTTGTTCTCTTCCAAACAGTCAAGCTTAAATCATCATTAAATCATGCCTACCATTGACATTATCTTGTTCTCTTCCAAAATCATCATTAAATCATGCCTACCATTGACATTATCTTGTTCTCTTCCAAACAGTCACGCTTAAATCATCATTAAATAATGCATACCATTGACATTATCTTGTTCTCTTCCAAAATCATCATTAAATCATGCCTACCATTGACATTATATTGTTCTCTTCCAAACAGTCAAGCTTAAATCATCGTTAAATCATGCCTACCATTGACATTATCTTGTTCTCTTCCAAACAGTCAAGCTTAAATCATCATTAAATAATGCCTAGCATTGACATTATCTTGTTCTCTTCCAAAATCATCATTAAATCATGCCTACCATTGACATTATCTTGTTCTCTTCCAAACAGTCAAGCTTAAATCATCATTAAATCATGCCTACCATTGACATTATCTTGTTCTCTTCCAAAATCATGCCTACCATTGACATTATTTTGTTCTCTTCCAAACAGTCAAGCTTAAATCATCATTAAATAATGCCTACCATTGACATTATCTTGTTCTCTTCCAAAATCATCATTAAATCATGCCTACCATTGACATTATATTGTTCTCTTCCAAACAGTCAAGCTTAAATCATCATTAAATCATGCCTACCATTGACATTATCTTGTTCTCTTCCAAACAGTCAAGCTTAAATCATCATTAAATCATGCCTACCATTGACATGATCTTGTTCTCTTCCAAAAATCATCATTAAATCATGCCTACCATTGACATTATCTTGTTCTGTTCCAAAAATCATCATTAAATCATGCCTACCATTGACATTATCTTGTTCTCTTCCAAAAATCATCATTAAATCATGCCTACCATTGACATTATCTTGTTCTCTCCCAAAAATCATCATTAAATCATGCCTACCATTGACATTATCTTGTTCTCTTCCAAAAATCATCATTAAATCATGCCTACCATTGACATTATCTTGTTCTCTTCCAAAAATCATCATTAAATCATGCCTACCATTGACATTATCTTGTTCTCTCCCAAAAATCATCATTAAATCATGCCTACCATTGACATGATCTTGTTCTCTTCCAAAAATCATCATTAAATCATGCCTACCATTGACATTATCTTGTTCTCTTCCAAAAATCATCATTAAATCATGCCTACCATTGACATTATCTTGTTCTCTTCCAAAAATCATCATTAAATCATGCCTACCATTGACATTATCTTGTTCTCTTCCAAAAATCATCATTAAATCATACCTACCATTGACATTATCTTGTTCTCTTCCAAAAATCATCATTAAATCATGCCTACCATTGACATTATCTTGTTCTCTTCCAAAAATCATCATTAAATCATGCCTACCATTGACATTATCTTGTTCTCTTCCAAAAATCATCATTAAATCAAGCCTACCATTGAGAGCCGTGAGGTAGGCTTTGTTGTTTCCACGAGCTTTACTGGTCAGGTCCTCTGTGATGTCCATGTGGGTCTGGACTTCCTTCTTCATCTCCTCCAGGGTGGCACAAAGGTCCATTTCCCAGTACTCCTTGTCCAGACTCTCCTGGAGCTCTTCCAGCTGGGCCCTAGTGCTGTAGTACCAGATCTTTTTTCTCTCTTGCTCTCCATCTTCTTCACTGGGAAGGAAGTGACAAGATATCAGACAGGAAGTGACACGATATCAGACAGGCAGTGACACAATATCAGACAGGAAGTGACAAGATATCAGACAGATGGTGACTGTTACAAGGGTGCTTCATTTTTTGGAAACTTGCTGGTACCTCAATTTGTTTTTTGCTCACGCTCTCACTAACTTGGTTTTTTTGCTCACAGGAATTTGTTTTTTTGCTCATGAGAATGTGGTTTTTCGCTCACTCTCTCTCTTTCATGTGAACTTGGTTTTTTGCTCTTGCAAATTTATTTTGTTGCTCACGCTCTCTCTCTTTCACGGGAACTTGGTTTTTCACTCACGCTCTCGCTAACTTGGTTTTTCACTCACGTGAACTTGGTTTTTCACTCACACGATCTTGTTTTTTTGCTCACGTGAACTTGGTTTTTCACTCTTGCGAATTTGTTTTTTTGCTCACGCTCTCCTTCACATGAACTTGGTTTTTCACTCACGTGAACTTGGTTTTTCACTCACACTCTCGCCAACTTGATTTTTCGCTCACGTGAACTTGGTTTTTCACTCACACAATCTTGTTTTTTGCTGACGTGAACTTGGTTTTTCGCTCTTATGAAATAGTTTTTTTGCTCACGCTCTCTCTTTCACGGGAACTTGGTTATTCGCTCTCGCCAACTTGATTTTTTCGCACACGCTCACGTGAACTTGGTTTTTCACTCACACGATCTTGTTTTTTTGCTCACGTGAACTTGGTTTTTCACTCTTGCGAATTTGTTTTTTTGCTCACGCTCTCCTTCACATGAACTTGGTTTTTCACTCACGTGAACTTGGTTTTTCACTCACACTCTCGCCAACTTGATTTTTCGCTCACGTGAACTTGGTTTTTCACTCACACAATCTTGTTTTTTGCTGATGTGAATTTGTTTTTTCGCTCTTATGAAATAGTTTTTTTGCTCACGCTCTCTCTTTCACGGGAACTTGGTTATTTGCTCTCGCCAACTTGATTTTTTCGCACACGCTCACGTGAACTTGGTTTTTCACTCACACGATCTTGTTTTTTTGCTCATGTGAACTTGGTTTTTCACTCTTGCGAATTTGTTTTTTTGCTCACGCTCTCCTTCACATGAACTTGGTTTTTCACTCACACTCTCGCCAACTTGATTTTTCGCTCACGTGAACTTGGTTTTTCACTCACACAATCTTGTTTTTTGCTGACGTGAACTTGGTTTTTCGCTCTTATGAAATAGTTTTTTTGCTCACGCTCTCTCTTTCACGGGAACTTGGTTATTCGCTCTCGCCAACTTGATTTTTTCGCACACGCTCACGTGAACTTGGCTTTTCACTCACACGATCTTGTTTTTTTGCTCACGTGAACTTGGTTTTTCACTCTTGCGAATTTGTTTTTTTGCTCACGCTCTCCTTCACATGAACTTGGTTTTTCACTCACGTGAACTTGGTTTTTCACTCACACTCTCGCCAACTTGATTTTTCGCTCACGTGAACTTGGTTTTTCACTCACACAATCTTGTTTTTTGCTGATGTGAATTTGTTTTTTCGCTCTTATGAAATAGTTTTTTTTGCTCACGCTCTCTCTTTCACGGGAACTTGGTTATTTGCTCTCGCCAACTTGATTTTTTCGCACACGCTTACGTGAACTTGGTTTTTCACTCACACGATCTTGTTTTTTTGCTCATGTGAACTTGGTTTTTCACTCTTGCGAATTTGTGTTTTTGCTCACGCTCTCCTTCACATGAACTTGGTTTTTCACTCACACAATCTTGTTTTTTGCTGACGTGAACTTGGTTTTTCGCTCTTATGAAATAGTTTTTTTGCTCACGCTCTCTCTTTCACGGGAACTTGGTTATTCGCTCTCGCCAACTTGATTTTTTGCTCACGTGAACTTGGTTTTTCACTCACACAAACTTTTTTATTTCGCTCACGCGAACTTGTTTTTTGCTCACATGTACTTGTTTTTTTACTCACGCAAACTCGGTTTTTCGCTCACGCTCTCGCGAACTTTGTTTTTCACTCAAGTTTTTGCTAACGTGGTGTTTGACTCACGCTCTCGCTCGCTCTTCTTAACGCAAACTTGGTTTTTCGCTCTCACTCTCGCTAACTTGCTTTTCGCTCACGAGAACTTGGTTTTTTGCTCTTGCGAATTTGGTTTTTCGCTCACGCTCTCGCCAACTTGATTTTATATATATATATATATATATATATATATATACACACACACACACACACACACACACACACACAAGTATACACACACATATATATATATATATATACATATACTGTATATATATATATATATATATATATATACATACACACACATATATACATACATATATATATATATACATATACTGTATATATATATATATATATACACACATATACAAACCCCGTTTCCATATGAGTTGGGAAATTGTGTTGGATGTAAATATAAACGGAATACAATGATTTGCAAATCATTTTCAAGCCATATTCAGTTGAATATGCTACAAAGACAACATATTTGATGTTCAAACTCATAAAAATTTTTTTTTTTGTTGCAAATAATCATTAACTTTAGAATTTGATGCCAGCAACACGTGACAAAGAAGTTGGGAAAGGTGGCAATAAATACTGATAAAGTTGAGGAATGCTCATCAAAGACTTATTTGGAACATCCCACAGGTGAACAGGCAAATTGGGAACAGGTGGGTGCCATGATTGGGTATAAAAGTAGATTCCATGAAATGCTCAGTCATTCACAAACAAGGATGGGGCGAGGGTCACCACTTTGTCAACAAACGTGTGAGCAAATTGTTGAACAGTTTAAGAAAAACCTTTCTCCATCAGCTATTGCAAGGAATTTAGGGATTTCACCATCTACGGTCCGTAATATCATCAAAGGGTTCAGAGAATCTGGAGAAATCACTGCACGTAAGCAGCTAAGCCCGTGACCTTTGATCCCTTAGGCTGTACTGCATCAACAAGCGACATCAGTGTGTAAAGGATATCACCACATGGGCTCAGGAACACTTCAGAAACCCACTGTCAGTAACTACAGTTGGTCGCTACATCTGTAAGTGCAAGTTAAAACTCTCCTATGCAAGGCGAAAACCGTTTATCAACAACACCCAGAAACACCCTCGGCTTCGCTGGGCCTGAGCTCATCTAAGATGGACTGATACAAAGTGGAAAAGTGTTCTGTGGTCTGACGAGTCCACATTTCAAATTGTTTTTGGAAACTGTGGACGTCGTGTCCTCCGGACCAAAGAGGAAAAGAACTGTCCGGATTGTTATAAGCGCAAAGTAGAAAAGTCAGCATGTGTGATGGTATGGGGGTGTATTAGTGGCCAAGACATGGGTAACTTACACATCTGTGAAGGCACCATTAATGCTGAAAGGTACATACAGCTTTTGGAGCAACATATGTTGCCATCCAAGCAACGTTACCATGGACGCCCCTGCTTATTTCAGCAAGACAATGCCAAGCCACGTGTTACATCAACGTGGCTTTATAGTAAAAGAGTGCGGGTACTAGACTGGCCTGCCTGTAGTCCAGACCTGTCTCCCATTGAAAATACATACATATATACATACATACTAGGGCTGCAACTAACGATTAATTTGATAATCGATTAATCTGTCGATTATTACTTCGATTAATCGATTAATTTTCGGATAAAAGAGACCAACTACATTTCTATCCTTTCCAGTATTTTATTGGGGGAAAAAACAGCATACTGGCACCATACTTATTTTGATTATTGTTTCTCAGCTATTTGTACATGTTGGAGTTCATAAAAAATAAAAAAAATAAAAAAATAAATAAAACAATTGCTTCCGCGCATGCGCATAGCTCCAAGGATTCGATGACTAAATTAAACGCAAACTATTTTTATAATCGATTTTAATCTATTTAATCGATTAGTTGTTGCAGCCCTAATACACACACACACACACACACACACACACACACACACACACACACACACACACACACACACACACACACACACACACACACACACACACACACACACACACACACACACACACACACACACACACACACACACACACACACACACACACACACACACACACACACTTATATTCGTAGCGACACAAAGGGGAATTTTTACAGCACAAAGGAATGAAATGATAACTTCACTCAGGGTATTATAATCAGAAGGAGGTTACATTTTAAATAAAAATGTTTACATTTAATATTTTTCTACTGGCCCTTATTTTGGATCGCTCATAAAAAATATCACTACTAATCAATATCGACCAATATAAGTTGACATTAACATAGTTGTGACGTCATCACTTTTGTTTTTCCGAAGACCGCGAGTCAACATCGCGGGTGCAAACATGTAAAGTGTGGGAATATTTCCTCCTATTTTTGTTAAAATGATGAATACCTTGCAAATTGTTTAAGAACAACATTTCTCAGGCAGCTATTGCAAGGAATTTACGGAATTTCACCATCTGCGCTCCGTAATATCATCACAAGGTTCAGAGAATGTGGAGAAATCACTGCACGTAGGCAGCAAGGCCGGAATCCAACATTGAATGCCCATGACCTTGGATCCCCCTCAGGCAGTACTGCATCAAAAAGCGACATCAGTGTGTAAAGGATATCACCACATGGGCTCAGGAACACTTCAGAAAACCACGGTCAGTAACTACAGTTGGTCGCTACATCTGTAAGTGCAAGTTAAAACTCTACTATGCAAAGCTAAAGCCATTTATCAAAAACACCCAGAAACGCTTTGCTGGGCCCGAGTTCATCTAATATGGACTGATGCAAAGTGTCCTGTGGTCTGACGAGTCCACATTTCAAATTGTTTTTGGAAACTGACGTTGTGTCCTCCATCCAAGCAACGTCTTATTCATGGACGCCCCTGCTTATTTTAGCAAGACAATGCCAAGCCACATTGTGCAAGTGTTACAACAGCATAGCTTTGTAGTAGGGATCGGCCGCCGATATTTGCCAAAAAATGCGTATCGACAAGGCATAGGAAAATGCCGATCCAGATCCAGTTGTTTAAAAAAGTCCGGTCCGTGTTTTCCAACGCACCGATTCAAATAATACATTCCACTTTTCTGCTGCTCCCTAATTTCCGTTCCGCATTTTCCAGCACACCCTCAACACATCCACAGGTCTGTGTCCTAACCGTTAAGAGGCCATGTGAATTAAAAGTTACCAGTAAAAAAAGTCAGCTGTCTCTGTGCGATATAGAAAATGACTATATCGTGATATTCGAGTCATACTTGCCAACCTTGAGATCTCCGATTTCGGGAGGTGGGGGCGTGGTTAAGAGGGGAGGAATATATTTACAGCTAGAATTCACCAAGTCAAGTATTTCATATATATATACACATATATATATATATATATATATATATATATATATATATATATATATATATATATATATATATATATATATATATACACACATATATATATATATTTATATATATACATACATATATATATACATATATATGTGTATATATATATATATATATATATATATACACACACACACACACATATATATATATACATATATATATATACATATGTATATATATATATATATATACATATATATATACAGATGTATACATACATATATATATATACATACATACATATATACATATATATATATACATACATATATACATATATATATACATACACACACACACACACATATATATATATATATATATACATATATACATATATATATATATAAGTATATATATATATGAAAATATGCAAACAAAACTGTCTTTAGATAATTGATACTTCAAACTTGCATAAATAAATCTTAAGGAATATAACATAACTTGGCTTCTGAGAGCTTCAAAATGTAATGAATAAAATGCCAAAGTTGTTGATAAACAAGCAATTATTTTAATAATTAAATATAGTCATTTTAAATGAATTATTATGATAATTTAAAATGAATTATTTCAAATATGTTTATTTTAATGTATAATTCTACGGCTGGATGTTATAAGGAGTCAGAAAAAATAAAAATAAAAATACAATTAATTTTGATGTTTTTAGCAAAATATAGTAAAAGTGTATTTAGTTTTGTTTTTTTAAATTAGTAAATATATTTATTTTTAGGTAAGATAAACATAATAATACAATTTATCTCTAGTCTGGATGATTTAGTTCTGGTCACCCTGTTGTCCTCTCGTCTTTTCCCTAAAGATGGCTCCATGAGCTGGGCAAACGCCTGGAGATGCTCTACGTCAACAACACGGTCAGCGGCCCGTCGGTGCGCAGCTCGTACATCGCCGCCCTCTACTTCACCCTCAGCAGCCTGACCAGCGTCGGCTTTGGCAACGTGTGCGCCAACACGGAAGGAGAAGATCTTCCCCATCTGCACCATGTTCATCGGCGGTATAACGTGATTGGGCAGGCACGCTGTTTATATCGTGAGAAAGCGGACGTGAAAAAAGGCTGTCCTCACTTAGGTCCGCATGGCTGAAAATCGGGAGATTTTCGGGAGAATATTTGTCCCGGGAGGTTTTCGGGAGAGACGCTGAATTTCGGGAGTCTCCCGGAAAATTCGGGAGGGTTGGCAAGTATGATTGGAGTATACGTTCGCACGCAGTTGCTTTTAGCTGCGGGCATTACACGACAGGCCCTTCTCACAGACAGCAAGCGCACCTTCTTACATACATCACATACTGTCACGTCATACGTCACATACGTATACACCCTCCCCGAGCAGAGAGGTAGCAGTATGGCTAACGTTAACTGTGATGCTAGCGCAGCCGTGCGAGTGGTAATACGAATGAAGGAAGAATTAATTAATTCCCCCCAAAAACAGCAGGGGGTCCATCGTCTGGCGGTGGTTTGGCTTCAAGTGGGAATATGTCGAACAGACAACCGTAGTTTGTCAAGTGTGGAGCAAAAGCATTGCTATAAAAAGTAGCATTGCTGCTAATATGTAGCATCATTTGAAAAGTCTCCTGCTAGAGAATGAAGAGTGTTTGAAACTCCGCAGTCAATATCTCCATTCGGTGCCACACGTCCACACCATCAAAATGCCGAGGCAAACATTTCCAGATCAACACCGTATGAAAAAAATAGTGATTTTTTTTAGTTGTTATTTCCTTCTCTGCATGAAAGTTTAAAAGTAGCATATATTAATGCGGTATGAAGAATAATGTTTTAATTTAGACACATAGAATCATCATACTGCTGTGATTATATGCATCAAGTGTTCATTCAAGGCTAAGGCAAAATATTGAGATATATATTGTGTATCGCAATATGGCCTTAAAATATCGCAATATTAAAAAAAGGCCATATCGCCCAGCCCTAGTTCAATGATGCCATTTCTGTTTGTCATGTTTAATTTTGTCTATTTTGTGTTTATCCTTGAATAAACAGGTCAGTTTCTTGTTACCAACCATTGTGTATTATTCAAACTCCCCTAATTCAGCTGGCTAGTTGTTATCAAGAGTACTAAAACCCTTTTCAACATGAATCTGACAACTAAGTAGGCTAAATAACTTTAAACTTTAATACATGCTCGGATAGGCCAGTATCGGCCGGTATCGGATCGGAAGTGCAAAAACCCTGGATCGGGACATCCCTACTTTGTAGTAAAAGAGTGCTGGTACTAGACTGGCCAGCCAGACCTGTCTCCCTTCGAAAATGTGTGGCACGTTATGAAGTGTCAAATCATCGGCGGTCACTCGAAGGAGTATGACGATCCTCCTGGTAGGGGTGTATCCCTTTATGAAGGATGCCGAAAATGTGTGGCACATTATGAAGTGTCAAATACCACAACGGAGACTGTTGAACAACTTAAGCTGTACATCAAGCAAGAATGGGAAAGAATTCCACTTCAAAAATGTGTCTCCTCAGTTCCCAAACCTTTACTGAGTGTTGTTAAAAGGAAAGGTCATGTAGCACAGTGGTAAAAATGCCCCTGTGACAACTTTTTTGCAATGTGTTGCTGCCATTAAATTCTAAATTCATGATTATTTGCAAAAAATAAAAGTTTCTCAGTGTGAACATGAAAGATCTTGTCTTTGCAGTCTATTCAATTGAATATAAGTTGAAAAGGATTACCGTATTTTCCGCACTATTAGCCGCACCTAAAAACCACAAATGTACTCAAAAGCTGACAGTGCGGCTTATAACCCGGTGCGCTTTATATATGGATTAATATTAAGATTCATTTTCATAAAGTTTCGGTCTCGCAACTACGGTAAACAGCCGCCATCTTTTTTCCCCGTAGAAGAGGAAGTGCTTCTTCTTCTACGCAAGCAACCGCCAAGGTAAGCACCCGCCCCCATAGAACAGGAAGCGCTTCTTCTTCTACTGTAAGCAACCACCCGCCCCGGTAGAAGAAGAAGAAGCGCGCGGATATTACGTTTCATTTCCTTTGTGTGTTTACATCTGTAAAGACCACAAAATGGCTCCTACTAAGCGACAGGTTTCCGGTTCATGAAAAGACGCAATCTCTCCATCCGCACACAGACTACTATTTCACAGCAACTGCCTAAAGACTTTCAAGAAAAGCTGGCTACTTTCCGTGCGTATTGTAAAAACAAGATAGCTGAAAAAAAGATCCGGCCAGAGAACATTATCAACATGGACGAGGTTCCACTGACTTTTGATATTCCTGTGAACCGCACTGTGGATACAACGGGAGCACGTACGGTGAATATTCGCACCACAGGGAATGAGAAGTCATCCTTCACTGTGGTTCTAGCTTGCCATGCTAATGGCCAGAAACTTCCACCCATGGTGATATTCAAAAGGAAGACCTTGCCAAAAGAGACCTTTCTAGCCGGCGTCATCATAAAAGCTAACTCGAAGGGATGGATGGATGAAGAAAAGATGAGCGAGTGGTTAAGGTAAGTTTACGCGAAGAGGCCGGGTGGCTTTTTTCACGCAGCTCCGTCCATGTTGATATACGACTCCATGCGCGCCCACATCACGCTGGTTTTTAATATATTATTAAAGTTTGACTGACCTATCTGACTGTTTTTTTGACATTCCTTTAGCGCAGTTAGATGCGGCTTATAACACGGGGCGGCTTATAGGTGGACAAAGTTTTGAAATATGCCGTTCATTGAAGGCGCGGCTTATAACCCAGGGCGCCTTATGGTGCGGAAAATACGGTATGTAGATGTAGATGCTGTATCGGGACAGATCCATTAAGAGTTTGAGCAGAAATATGTCATATAGGAATTAACTATACACAATAACACATTAACAAAATAATGTGTCTCATGAATGGTTTTTGAAGTGTTAACTTTGTAATGTAAAAAAACATGGTGTTTACGTTTTGATTTCAAAATAAAACACAAAGCAGTTTGGCTAATGACGATGAAGTCTAATAAACAAGCTCTGTTCTTCTCTTGGTTCAGTGCAACAGTTTGGCCAACAAAAATAAAGGAGTGATCCCTCCACATCGAATACACAAACTTCACAGCCTTTGTTCAAGTTAGATGAGATGACAAAACCTTTTAGCTAGTATTAATGTTATTTGAACACTGATACAGTTTGCAGTCAAATAAAGGAGGAGTGAACATCCCGGTAAACAAAGTACCGTAAAGACTTTATAAACAAGTTGTGACAACGTTCACAACACATCACGGGGACGGCGTGGCGAAGTTGGTAGAGTGGCCGTGCCAGCAATCTGAGGGTTGCTGGTTAATGGGGTTCAATCCCCACCTTCTACCATCCTAGTCACGTCCGTTGTGTCCTTGGGCAAGACACTTCACCCCTTGCATGGCAGCTCCCGCCATCAGTGTGTGAATGTGTGTGTGAATGGGTGAATGTGGAAATAGTGTCAAAGCGCTTTGAGTACCTTGAAGGTAGAAAAGCGCTATACAAGTATAACCCATTTATCATTATTATTTATCACCTGCTGCATGTTTCCTCACCTCATTAACTCTCAGTCACAGCAGCTGATGGACGCTGTATTGAGAAAATAAAATAGTTTTCTCCTTTGCTGTATACTTTTAGTGTGGGGACAATATTGTCCACACCTGTCTCCATCTAAACACAGCAGTGCGCTCTTAACGAGGGAAAACGAGGTTAAACCAAGCGCTTGGCTCCGTTTACTCAGAGGGGAAATCTCCGGAGCAAAGTCTGTGCAGTTAGTCCGCCATGCTTATCAAGCCAAACGATGCTTGTGCACATGCGCATGACTTCCTGTTGCCTAAAATGCATTAATAAATTAAATTTTTTCTGTAATGAAAAAGTTAGACGGTGTTCCTAACTAAGGCTGAAACGGTCATCGGTTACGTAAATATGTCGACGTCGTTTTTGTGCGTCGACGCGTCGCATATTTACGTCACACTACTGTCATGGCGGAGCGCAAAGCAGACGATGCGAGCGAGGAGAAAAAAGCACGCCAAAAGTCGTCAAAAGTGTGGGAGTATTTCAATAAACGGCCTAATAATGTTGTATGCACACTGTGTCGAGCGGAAATGGCCTATCATAGCAGCACAACGGCTATGAAGGAACATTTGAAAAGAAAACACCCGACAGCGTTCTTGCCATCACCATCAACTAGTCAATCGTCCGCGTGAGTATACGTTGTCATCATTACACAAAAACATGAATGTGTCATTTGTATCTGCGTTGTAAATTCATAAACTAAAAACACTGTTTCGCTCTGAGAGGCGCGTTTGGCGTGCCTGTTCAGTGTTTACAAAGACGCGCTCCTCTTTAACGCTAACGTTAACTAATTGTGCAAGCAAATACCTTTTACAACATTAACAGTTACATATACTATGTACAAACCAACAATTAACTTTCACTTTAATCATACTATCATTGTTGCGTTATTAAGCAAAATAAGCAATACTTTTACTTTTGTTGAAATGTTTACACTGTTACAGAATATTTCCTTTTGCACTTTTTTGTATTGGATGTTTATCTTTATTTTTGCACATTTTAAAGCAAAATAAGCAATACTTTTACTTTTGAAATGCTTATACTATTGCAGAATATTAAGATTTGCACTGGATGTTTACTTTTATATTTGCACATTAAAAAGCAAATAAGCTACTTTTAATTTTGTTAAATGTTAAAAGTTTTAAATGTTTACATTGTTACAGAATATTTTGTCATGTTGTTGTCAATGTTGACTGAGTGGCCATACTTTTTTTTTTGTAAATAAAAGCCATGCCTTTTGAAAAAACTGGCCAACATTTATTTTTTCATCTTCATTTTAAATTAAAAAAAATAATCGGTAAAAGGAAAAATAATCTATAGATTAATCGAAAAAAATAATCTATAGATTAACCGATTAATCGAAGAATTTTTTTTTTTTATAGATTAATCGATAGAAAAATAATCGTTAGCTGCAGCCCTATTCCTAACCGTCGGGAATTGTATCGCAAATGATCATTATATTGTTTACTGTTACATCCCTCGTCTATTAACGGGTAAAAAGTCAAGGGCGGTCACGGCATGTTCTTGCCGCAGATGTTGGTATATTTTTTAGAGCATTACGGCACGTGACAAGGGCGGTCGCGGCAGTTCCCGTGGTTAAATTCGAGCCTTGGTATTTTTAAACTCAATGGCACTCACCTGACTAAACTGAAAGATGTTCACACATGTATCGGTTGGTCTTACTCACGGAAGATTAGAGCATCCCTAGGTTTAGGGACACAGGAAGGATCTGGACTTACACAATAATCCGTCTGCTCAGGAACCAGTACTTCCTCTGGTGGCGGTCGTATCCGATGGGCACCTGGCGTATGTAAGGCCGGTTCTTCTGCGCGTCCGTCACGCAGTCCGTAACTCCGGGTACTCGGTGCGCCGCGCAGATCTCACACTGCCACTCGTCTTCCGGGACTTCCTCCAGCGGCGGCTTGACACACTCCAAGTGGTAGACCGCCGAGCAGGTCTCGCAGCAGAGCAGGTCGCCCAGCCGGTGGCAGACGCGGCAGTGGTCGTCGTACTGCATGACGCCGTCGGACATCAGCTCCTCGCGAGCGATGTTGGTGGTCAGGAACTGGTCGACCAAGAACTGAAGCACCTTGATTTTACCCTCCACCGAGCCAAAGGGGTAATCGTCCGCCTCCTGGTACTTGAGGACGTGGTGGTACTCCGTGTCGCTCTCGCAGTACGCGCGCAGCACCTCGGCCCACGTCATGCCGTCGATGAAGTACAGGGTGGAGTTGACGCTGTCCTTGAGGTCGGCGGGGCCGAAGGTGGTGTTGGAGGAGTCCTCCTCGCGCAGGATGGCCTTCATGAGAGAAATGTGCGTCTCGGCGAGTAAAGTGCACTGCTCCTGGCCCACCAGCGCCGCGCAGAAGTCCTCGAAGCGGAAGGGCGAGAGGCGCAGCACCGTGCTGAAGTTGCTCAGCACCTCGTAGATGGACGTGGCGTTGAGCAGTTCTTCGCTCGGCAGCAGGAGGTCCTCGGAACACTCTGGCAGCTCCAGAGGGGGAACGTTCTTCTCCTCCAGGATGGGGGTGCGAGGTCGGGGGGCCTTTTTCTTCCCTGTGGGGGGGGAACAGTGTTAGTAAATCACTCGGCTCTTTCCTGTAACAATAATGCATTGTTTCAGTTTTGGTAAATACGCTGAAACGTCACTGCAGAGTTATTGAGACTGTTTAGCTGATTGGAGAGCTAGCTTCCGCAGCTAGTGGGTCCATGACATGACTTCTGTTTTGTTTGAACAGCCGTTTTACTGCAGTGGAAACAAGATATGTAAATAAACATTTACAAAATATTTCTGCGTATATAACTTATTTCACAACGTATACATCTGCGGCCAGGGCCGGCCCGTGGCATAGGCCGTATAGGCAAATGCTAAGGGCGCTGTCCATCAGGGGGCGCCACGCCAGTGCCACAAATGTTGGAGGGAAAAAAAAAAAAGTTGGTACTATTATTTCTAAATACAAAAAATAATCCCACGCTAATTAAAATGCAAAGTAAAGCCTATATAATAGAAATATTATTTGTTACAACATTATGCCCCCCTCACGGTGCGCCCCCTCCCTTCCCGTATCATGACTCTTTTTGGACGTCACCACATCAAAAAATCAACACAAGATGTCAAAACGGCCAAAACTGTCAGGTGCCCAGGGAAGAAAAAAGAGAAAAGAAGAGGAGGAGAAACGAGAAAAGACAGAGGTAGCAGGTAGGTAACGTTAGCCTACATGAAATTATTTGTCTGTTACAGAATGTGATAGTAACCTGGCTTTTTAGCATTAAGCTAATGTTACATGATTCGGCAATTGCTAATCAATAAATAGCTAGTTCTGTTTTAACGTCGGGTTAATATTGTGGAGGGGGCTAAATTGTTATGGAAAATAATAATGTAACGTTAGGTAATTACAGTACTCCCACCTTACATTCCTCAGGGACATTTGTATTAGATCTTTTAAGCAGGTGTTTTTTGTTTAAATAATAAATGATAAATGGGTTGTACTTGTATAGCGCTTTTCTACCTTCAAGGTACTCAAAGCGCTTTGACACTACTTCCACATTTACCCATTCACACACACATTCACACACTGATGGAGGGAGCTGCCATGCAAGGCGCTAACCAGCAGCCATCAGGAGCAAGGGTGAAGTGTCTTGCTCAGGACACAACGGACATGACGAGGTTGGTACTAGGTGGGGATTGAACCAGGGACCCTCGGGTCGCGCACGGCCATTCTTCCACTGCGCCACGCCGCACACATTGTTATTGCCTTCTGGTTAGCTAATGTTTGCCCTGCAGGTAATAGTCACTTTTCCACCCCTTTATATATTAGGTATAGTTGTAAGCCTAGTTGTTAAAGTGCACATCATTAATGTTAATTAAGCAATATGTATGTAAAAAATATTGTATTTCATATATTCATTTTTTATTTTTTGCATTCATTTATTTATTCTTTTTTTTCTTTTTTATCTTGTTAACTATTCTGATTGTTAATTTGCTTTCTTTAAGTAAAAAAAAGGTCAAAGACAAAGCTATTCGGTTTCTTGTGAGTATATACACTTCACTGCCGATGTGGGGGGGCGCCACCTAAAATCTTGCCTAGGGCGCCAGATTGGTTAGGGCCGGGCCTGTCTGCGGCTATTTTTTAAATCACGCTATTTTGAACTTTCATTGCAGATCTTTTTGCTAAAAACCAGCCCAATTCCAACAGGTTTTACATCCTGTGCAAACACTTTGGTCTCCGTGCTTCCTTGGACACACAACAACACTTCCTCAGTCTTTCAGGCACGGATGGTGTGTTTGAGATCATGGGAAAAATAAACGTGGAATCAAAACCACACGGACATAAAAGCAGACATTACCACCAACACAGAGTCATGCTCGCTGCAGCTTTTTTGTCAGGGTCATCGAGAGATAGAAGTAGTCTCTAAACACCAGTACAGTCTATAATAACACCAGAAAAATATTCTACGTTTGTTGCTAGTCCTTTTTAGTGAAGAAAAAGTCAATAAAATTCCTGAGACACTTTAAAAATTCTCAACAAAGTATAATAAGCAGCAACAATTAAAAATATGGCAGCACACTTGCTACTTCCTACAACAAACGTGTTGAGTTCCTGCTTCCTGCAACAAACGTGTTGAGTTCCTGCTTCCTGCAACAAACGTGTGTGTTTGCATGGTCGACTTCGTAATACGCAAACAATTTTTGGACAAATGGGGATTCACAAGCTTATTGTACCTGAATACACTGAGAACGAACTGCTTGCTATAGAAGTCGAGCGAGCGTGAAGAGAGGGTGAAACGTCGCAGTAGACTCGCGGTTAGTTGTAAATGTGACGCTCGGAGCCGAACTACGCAGACAGAAAAGGAGTAGTTGTTGGGCGATGTTGTCATTTTTGCATCCGGCGAGGAAGACCCTGCTCAAAGAAACTGCATCACAATGAAAGACAAGGTGTTTGTGCAGCGATGGAAACCTTTTTTTTTCCACCTACCCAAAATCAACTGGAAAAATCCCCGGCCAGCTGGACCAAATGGTCCATCGAGTGAGTCACTAGGATATTGATCATGATGCATGTCGTTTGTAAGTACACCGACATACGCTGTGGAGCTAGCTGTGTACAAACAACTTGAAATGTGGGCTAACACTTTCCATGTTTTCCAGTCAGTACAGCTTACAGAAGTATTGTTAACGGTTTTTGGAAAGCGATTTAGGCCATTCGTATTTTTTGTTTGTCAAATCCGATCTTTTTAAGTGGTTGCATACAAAAAGTCCACAAAAAAAGTGATTTCTAATGTAAATGCAACCTGACCTTTATGCGCATGGACTGCAGTGTTTACAGAAGCAAACATGGCGTCCACTCCAGTTGGTCCCAGTACTGACAATTTCAAGGATTTTGTGCAATCAAAGTCAATATTTTCTGAACCGGATTGTTGCATGTAGAACATTGAGATGAAGAGGACAAGTGTTTGAGTTCTGGCAGTTTCACGATGTTTGCTATAGGAGCGTGTCTGTGGGCGAGTCGTCGGTAACAGGAGTGGTGGAACTTTCACGTGAGTTCCTAAAACATTATTTTCACCTGTTTTCTGCTCTGTTGTTGACTATTTAATATACACACACACATATATATATATATATATATATATATATATATAAGAAATACTTGAATTTCAGAGAATTACAGCTCTATATACAGGTAAAAGCCAGTAAATTAGAATATTTTGAAAAACTTGATTTATTTCAGTAATTGCATTCAAAAGGTGTAACTTGTACATTATATTTATTCATTGCACACAGACTGATGCATTCAAATGTTTATTTCATTTAATTTTGATGATTTGAAGTGGCAACAAATGAAAATCCAAAATTCCGTGTGTCACAAAATTAGAATATTACTTAAGGCTAATACAAAAAAGGGATTTTTAGAAATGTTGGCCAACTGAAAAGTATGAAAATGAAAAATATGAGCATGTACAATACTCAATACTTGGTTGGAGCTCCTTTTGCCTCAATTACTGCGTTAATGCGGCGTGGCATGGAGTCGATGAGTTTCTGGCACTGCTCAGGTGTTATGAGAGCCCAGGTTGCTCTGATAGTGGCCTTCAACTCTTCTGCGTTTTTGGGTCTGGCATTCTGCATCTTCCTTTTCACAATACCCCACAGATTTTTTATGGGGCTAAGGTCAGGGGAGTTGGCGGGCCAATTTAGAACAGAAATACCATGGTCCGTAAACCAGGCACGGGTAGATTTTGCGCTGTGTGCAGGCGCCAAGTCCTGTTGGAACTTGAAATCTCCATCTCCATAGAGCAGGTCAGCAGCAGGAAGCATGAAGTGCTCTAAAACTTGCTGGTAGACGGCTGCGTTGACCCTGGATCTCAGGAAACCGAGTGGACCGACACCAGCAGAAGACATGGCACCCCAAACCATCACTGATGGTGGAAACTTTACACTAGACTTCAGGCAACGTGGATCCTGTGCCTCTCCTGTCTTCCTCCAGACTCTGGGACCTCGATTTCCAAAGGAAATGCAAAATTTGCTTTTGTCAGAAAACATGACTTTGGACCACTCAGCAGCAGTCCAGCTGGTGTCGGTCCACTCTGTTTCCTGAGATCCAGGGTCAACGCAGCCGTCTACCAGCAAGTTTTAGAGCACTTCATGCTTCCTGCTGCTGATCTGCTCTATGGAGATGGAGATTTCAAGTTCCAACAGGACTTGGCGCCTGCACACAGCGCAAAATCTACCCGTGCCTGGTTTACGGACCATGGTATTTCTGTTCTAAATTGGCCCGCCAACTCCCCTGACCTTAGCCCCATAGAAAATCTGTGGGGTATTGTGAAAAGGAAGATGCAGAATGCCAGACCCAAAAACGCAGAAGAGTTGAAGGCCACTATCAGAGCAACCTGGGCTCTCATAACACCTGAGCAGTGCCAGAAACTCATCGACTCCATGCCACGTCGCATTAACGCAGTAATTGAGGCAAAAGGAGCTCCAACCAAGTATTGAGTATTGTACATGCTCATATTTTTCATTTTCATACTTTTCAGTTGGCCAACATTTCTAAAAATCCCTTTTTTGTATTAGCCTTACACAATATTCTAATTTTGTGACACACGGAATTTTAGATTTTCATTTGTTGCCACTTCAAATCATCAAAATTAAATGAAATAAACATTTGAATGCATCAGTCTGTGTGCAATGAATAAATATAATGTACAAGTTACACCTTTTGAATGCAATTACTGAAATAAATCAAGTTTTTCAAAATATTCTAATTTACTGGCTTTTACCTGTATATATATATATATATATATATATATATATATATATATATATAAATAAAAGTATGTATACAACCCCCTTTTGAATATCTCCCTAATTCTTAGGTCTCAAGGTTTGCAAGTATGCTCCCTAGGACTCAACTTGTTGACAAATGATATCCATGCAAGTATCAACTCTGATTACCCAATGGAAGTCACTAGTTTGGGGGTGTCACAAGTTCACAACAAAGCTGGAAGCTAACGTAATAGCGGAGATAAAGTGGCACGCTAGTGAGTTACATTTCGGCACTAGTGAAAAAAGTTAGTATAAAAATTAAGTAAAGTGTGACATGTGGCATGGTGCTCGTTAGGATGAAGTTGAGAGTGCAGATGTTGTCAGTATCAGACTCGTATCAGTATCAGTATCAGACTCGGGAAGGAAGCTAGGCTAACGCTAGCATCCACCTCCACCTCCACCTCCACCTGCGGCCTGTCTTCATACAAAGTGGGCATTCTCCATTTTGAATAGTCGGTAGAAAAGTGGTTACCGGGAGTGCTGGCGTGCGTGCTGTGACTGCGGAAGCTGGAGTCCGTACAGTCGCTAGCATCATCCCCGTCCTCCAGCACATCATCCAGGCAGTCCGAGTCCGCTTTGAGGGCCTCATCCTCGGACGGAGCTTCCTCCTCCTCGGCCGGCTCGTCCTCCTCCTCCTCCGACCTCAGGCTGACGGCGTCGTCGTCCTCGTCGCTCTCATGGTCGTCGTAGACCACCGCCTTGTTGTACCCGGGCGCCTTCCTCCCTCCGCGGCCGCCGCCGCCGCCTCCGCCTCGTCCTCCGCGGCTGCCGCCTCTGCCTCGTCCTCTCCCCCGCCTCGCTATCACGGAGCCTCGCTTCCTTTTCCTGCTGGGCTTGGCCGCTTCCCGCACCGGGCTCTCCGCGTCTTCGTCCCCGCTGTCGCGTACGCGGGGCTTGATGTTCCTCCGCGGCCTTAGGCCCCGAGTAGTGGCCGTGGTGTCCTCGGTCGGCGGCGGTTTGGGCGGCCTGCCTCTTTTGCCTCTCATTCTCGGCCAAGTCTAGTCTAGTCGAGTCCTACCCGATCCCGACGATTGCGTCCGCTTAGCGCACCGAAGCAGTCCCCCCGCGATGCCGGAGCGGTCGGGGGTGACGCCGATCATCCAAGCCCGCGGCCCCCCTTGTGTATTTTCGGGAGTGGAAGCTCACAACGTTAGCCCGGCGCCCCGTTTTGGTTCGCCGAGAGCCGCCATTTTTCTTCTGTGTCTCTCTGGCTCCACAAACACAAGGCCTGTGCGCGGTGGTCACGTGGTGCGGCTGCGAGCCGCGGAATGGCAACAATGACTTCAAACATAATAAATATTTATTTCTAATGTTAATCTTGTTGTTGTTTTTTAATCTTATATCATTGAAAAACATTTTTGTTTTTTTAAGACGTTATTAAGTTCCATAGCACATCCTTAAAATGACATTTATTTTATTATTTTTATATTGTATTGTTTTATATGATATATCATTGAAACAACTGAACAACATATTTGTGTTTTATATCATATAATTAAAAATACTGAAATTAAATGTAAATATTTATTTGTCATATTAAAATGGCATTTTTTAAAATATTGTTTTATAATAATTAATGTTACATATATCATCAAAATGACTGAAATAACATTGTTTTAAACATTGTTATACATCACATCATTAAAATGACTAAAATAACATTTATTTTATTCATTTTTTTTAAACATCTTTTTTTATCATATAATATTGAAACAACTGAAAAACATGTATTTTTTTTAATATTTGTGTTTTATATCATATAATTAAAAATACTGAAATAATTTTTTTTTTAATTTTGTCATATTAAAAAGGCATTTATTTTATTATTTAAAAAATGTATTGTTTTATAATGTCACATATATCATCAAGATGACTGAAATACATTTTTTGTTTTTAAACATTATTGTTATACATCACATCATTAAAATTAGTAAAATAACATTTTATTCATTTTTTTAAACCTCTTTTTATAATAATTAATGTTACATATATCATCAAAATGACTGAAATAACATTTTTGTTTTTAAACAGTTATATATCACATCATCAATATTGTTTTATAATAATTCATGTTACATATATCATCAAAATGACTGAAATAAAATTAATATTTTTAAACATTATTGTTATATATATATATATATATATATATATATATATATATATATTATTGACATTTATTTTATTCATTTTTTTTAAACATCTTTTTTATCATATAATATTGAAACAACTGAAAAACATGTATTTTTTCATATTTGTGTTTTATATCATATAATTAAAAATACTGAAATAAACTGTTTTAAATATTTTTTGTCATATTAAAAAGTCATACATTTTTTAGATATTGTTTTATAATTTATAATTCATGTTACATACATCATCAACATGACTGAAATAACATTTTTGTTTTTAAACATTATTTTTATATACTGTATATTATTGTTATATTACATTGTTTTATATCATATATCAATGAAACAACTGAAAAAACATGTATTTTTAAACAGATTTGTGTTCTATATCATATAATTAAAATACTGAAATTAAATGTAAATATTTCTTTGTCATATTAAAATGACATTTATTTTATTATTATTTTTAATATTGTTTTATAATAATTAATGTTACATATATCATCAAAATGACTGAAATAACATTTTTTTAAACATTGTTATACATCACATCATTAAAATGACTAAAATAACATTTATTTTATTAATTTTTGTTAAACATCTTTTTTATCATATAATATTGAAACAACTGAAAAACATGTATTTTTTTTTTATATTTGTGTTTTTATCATATAATTAAAAATACTGAAATAAAAAATTTAATTTTTTTGGCATATTAAAAAGGCATTTATTTTATTATTTAAAAAAATATGTTTTATAATAATTAATGTTACATATATCATCAAGTTGACTGAAATAAAATGTTTGTTTTTAAACATTATTGTTATATATCACATCATTAAAATAAGTAAAATAATATTTATTTTATTAATTTTTTAAAAACATCTTTTTATAATAATTAATTTTACATATATCATCAAAATGACTGAAATACCATTTTTGTTTTTAAACATTGTTATATATCACATCATCAATATTGTTTTATAATAATTAATGTTACATATATCATCAAAATGACTGAAATAAAATTAATATTTTTAAACATTATTGTTATATATATATTATTGTTATATTACGTTATTATTGTTCTATATCATTAAAATTACTAAAATAACATTTATTTTATTCATTTTTTTAAAACATCTTTTTTTATCATATAATATTGAAACAACTGAAAAACATGTATTTTTTTATATTTGTGTTTTATATCATATAATTAAAAATACTGAAATAAACTGTTTTAAATATTTTTTGTCATATTAAAAAGGCATACATTTTTTATATATTGTTTTATAATAATTAATGTTACATACATCATCAACATGACTGAAATCACATTTTTGTTTTTAAACATTATTTTTATATACTGTATATTATTGTTATATTACATTGTTTTATATCATATATCATTGAAACAACTGAAAAACATGTATTTTTAAACAGATTATTGTTTTATATCATATAATTAAAATACTGAAATTAAATGTAAATATTTATTTGTCATATTAAAATGGCATTTATTTTATTATTATTTTTAATATTGTTTTATAATAATTAATGTTACATATATCATCAAAATGACTGAAATAAAATGTATATTTTTAAACATGATTGTTATATATATATATTATTGTTATATTACGTTATTATTGTTCTATATCATTAAAATTACTAAAATAACATTTATTTTATTCATTTTTTTAAAACATCTTTTTTTATCATATAATATTGAAACAACTGAAAAACATGTATTTTTTTATATTTGTGTTTTATATCATATAATTAAAAATACTGAAATAAACTGTTTTAAATATTTTTTGTCATATTAAAAAGGCATACATTTTTTATATATTGTTTTATAATAATTAATGTTACATACATCATCAACATGACTGAAATCACATTTTTGTTTTTAAACATTATTTTTATATACTGTATATTATTGTTATATTACATTGTTTTATATCATATATCATTGATACAACTGAAAAACATGTATTTTTAAACAGATTTGTGTTTTATATCATATAATTAAAATACTGAAATTAAATGTAAATATTTCTTTGTCATATTAAAATGGCATTTATTTTATTATTTTTAATATTGTTTTATAATTAATGTTACATATATCATCAAAATGACTGAAATAACATTTTTGTTTTAAACATTATTGCTATACATCACATCATTAAAATGACTAAAATAACATTTATTTTATTGATTTTTTAAAAACATCTTTTTATAATAATTAATGTTACATATATCATCAAAATGACTGAAATAAAATTTTTGTTTTTAAACATTATTGTTATATATCACATCATCAATATTGTTTTATAATAATTAATGTTACATATATCATCAAAATGACTGAAATAAAATGTGTTTTTAAATATTATTGTTATATTACGTTATTGTTCTATATCATTAAAATTACTAAAATAACATTTATTTTATTAATTTTTTTAAAACATCTTTTTTTATCATATAATATTGAAACAACTGAAAAACATGTATTTTTTTATATTTGTGTTTTATATCATATAATTAAAAATACTGAAATAAACTGTTTTAAATATTTTTTGTCATATTAAAAAGGCATACATTTTTTATATATTGTTTTATAATAATTAATGTTACATACATCATCAACATGACTGAAATAACATTTTTGTTTTTAAACATTATTTTTATATACTGTATATTATTGTTATATTACATTGTTTTATATCATATATCATTGAAACAACTGAAAAACATGTATTTTTAAACAGATTTGTTTTATATCATATAATTAAAATACTGAAATTAAATGTAAATATTTCTTTGTCATATTAAAATGGCATTTATTTTATTATTTTTAATATTGTTTTATAATAATTAATGTTACATATATCATCAAAATTACTTAAACATTTTTGTTTTAAACATTATTGTTATACATCACATCATTAAAATGATTAAAATAACATTTATTTTATTCATTTTTTTAAAACATATTTTTTTTAATCATATAATATTGAAACAACTGAAAAACATGTATTTTTTCTTTACAAATATTTGTGTTTTATATCATATAATTAAAAATACTGAAATAAAATGTTTTAAATACTTTTTGTCAAATTAAAAAGGCATTCATTTTATCCATTTTTTTAAACATTGTTTTATAATAATTAATGTTACATATATCATCAAGATGACTGAAATAACATTTTTGTTTTTAAACATTATTGTTGTATATCACATCATTAAAATGACTAAAATAACATTTATTTTATTAGTTTTATAAAACATATTTTTATAATAATTAATGTTACATACATCATCAAAATCACTGAAATAATTTTTTGTTTTTAAACCTTATTGTTATATATATATTATTGTTATATTACGTTATTATTGTTCTATATCATTAAAATGACTAAAATAACATTTATTTTATTCATTTTTTTTATCATATGCTATTGAAACAACTGAAAAACATGTATTTTTTTATTTGTGTTTTATATCATATAATTAAAAACGCTGAAATAAACTGTTTTAAATATGCTTTGTCACATTAAAAAGGCATTCATTTTATTCATTTTTTTAAATATTGTTTTATAATAATTAATGTTACATGTATCATCAAAATGACTGAAATAAAATGTTTTGTTTTTTAAGACGTTATTAAAATGACATTTATTATTATTTTAATATTGTATTGTTTTATATCATATATATCATTGAAACAACTGAAAAACATATTTGCGTTTTATATCATATAATTAAAAATACTGACATTAAATGTAAATATTTCTTTGTCATATTAAAATGACATTTATTTTATTATTTTTAAAATATTGTTTTATAATAATTAATGTTACATATATCAGCAAAATGACTGAAATAACATTTTTGTTTTTAAACATTATTGTTATATATCACATCATTAAAATTACTAAAATAACATTTAATTTATTCATTTTTTTAAAAACATCTTTTTATAATAATTAATGTTTCATATATTATCAAAATGACGGAAATAACATTTTTGTTTTTAAACATTATGTATGACATCATTAAAATGACTAAAATAACATTTATTTTATTCATTTTTTATAACATCTTTTTATAATAATTAATTGTACATATATCATCAAAATGACTGAAATAACATTTTTGTTTTTAAACTGTATTGTTATACATCACATCATTAAAATGACTAAAATAACATTTATTTTATTAATTTTTTTAAAACAACTTTTTTTATCATATAATATTGAAACAACTGAAAAACATGTATTTTTTAAAATATTTGTGTTTTATAATCATATAATTAAAAATACTGAAATAAACTGTTTTAAATATTTTTTGTCATATTAAAAAGGCATTAATTTTATTCGTTTTTTAAAAAATATTGTTTTATAATAATTAATGTTACATACATCACCAAAATGACTGAAATAACTTCTTTTTTTTTGCTCAGGCATTTGTTGACAAAGTGGTGACCCTCGCCCCATCCTTGTTTGTGAATGACTGAGCATTTCATGGAATCTACTTTTATACCCAATCATGGCACCCACCTGTTCCCAATTAGCCTGTTCACCCGTGGGATGTTCCAAATAAGTCTTTGATGAGCATTCCTCAACTTTATCAGTATTTATTGCCACCTTTCCCAACTTCTTTGTCACGTGTTGCTGGCATCAAATTCTAAAGTTAATGATTATTTGCAAAAAAAAAAAAAAAAGTTTATGAGTTTGAACATCAAATATGTTGTCTTTGTAGCATATTCAACTGAATATGGCTTGAAAATGATTTGCAAATAATTGTATTCCGTTTATATTTACATCTAACACAATTTCCCAACTCATATGGAAACGGGGTTTGTAATATAGTGAATTGTATCATATGATAATAGATTAGATCAAATAATAATAAGTATACCTGCACTTGTCACTTTCAAAAAACAAACAAAATTATGGCTAGTTGAGCAACAATCTTGTTCCCATGTTTAATTTTTACTCATTTTTACTAATTGGTCTGTGTTATTATTATTATTATTGGCTTTTTAACTCTAGTTTGCACTTTGTCTATATTATTACTATTATCATTATTATCGACTCATTCTATTTTTTATTTTCCTATTTTAATGATGTTGGATCTGTGTTGTTGTTGTTGTAATATTATTGAGCTTTGGCTACAAACACTATGATGCATACATTGAATAACTCTTTCATGTTTTTGTATCTGTCCCTATTTCAAATAAACCTCTATAATAATATAACAACATATTAGCATAGCATATATGTCAATAAACACAAAATAGTGTCAATTCAGACAATATTACAGTATATTATTGTTGTATATTATAGAAAATAATGAATCAGTATAACTAAACAAGCAGTAGAAAAATAAATGTTATTGTCATAGAATGTATTCCTATGCTTATACAGAAGACGGCCAGCAGGTGGCAGTAGAACTACATGAAAAACATCAACTGATAGTTACTTCATGTAAAAAATGATTGCTTTAAAAATACGATTATGTGTATTATAATATATTATATCACATTATATTCTGCTGTATTACATCACATATAATAATAAGTTATATTACATTATGCTATTATTTTATATTAAATTACATTAAATGATATTGTAATGTATTGTATTATATTAAATTATACAATTTATCATATTATATTATTGTTATATTGTTTTGTATTGTCTTATTATATATTACTTTATACTGTATTATGTTATATCATATTATTGTACTGTATTATATTATCCATCCATCCATTTTCTACAGCTTGTCCCTTTTTTGGGGTCGTGGGGGTTAGGGGGTTGGAGCCTATATCATTAAATTACATTAAATTATATTGTTTTACATTATATTGTAATGTATTGTATTATATTCAATTTATCATATACTATTTTACATTATATGACATATTATATTGTATTATATTATAGTATTTTGTACTGTATTATATTATATTATTGTATTGTATCATATATTATATGACATATTAGATTGTATTTTATTATTGTGTAATATTATGTAACATATGTTATATTGTATTATAATATATTATTGTATTGTATAATATATTATATGACATATTAGATAGTATT